>NC_064931.1:167932652-168235682 GCF_023897955.1 Schistocerca gregaria | reverse complement strand
ACACAATTGGTTGAAAACAAATTTTATTATAGTATGAATGTACTGCAGTGATGTTTCATTTACTCGGAAGTCCACCCCTTATCTCAGTGGCCAGCACAGCTGACTGTCAAGCAGCAGACTCGCAGTCCAGTGTTTGGTCCCTCACCAGGTTGGAGATTTTCTCTGCTTGGAGCAGCATGTTATGTAGTCCTCATTATCATTTCACCATCACAGACAATCAAGTTTTCCACTTAGCATCGCCTGAAAAGACATGCAACTTGGCAGCCAAACTTCCCCATGTGGGGACTCCTGGCAATCAATGCCAAACGATCTTTCCATTTCATGTCCTCATAAATGTTTATATAGGTATTTAAAAGCTTTATGTGTTTGAATTCAATGCATTATTCTAATTATACACCTTTTAAGAATGAATGCTTCAAGATTCAGCGTAGAATTATCCCAAAATACTATGTGATAGGACATTAGTGAAAGAACATGATGTTTACATACTGATTTGTCTCCATGTTACTCCTATTGCAAAAGCAGCTTAAGTTTCAAATTTGAAACTACTGTGAAATAAATATCTTAGTTAAAATTCTAACAAAATGTAACCATGCAGACTTAGAATATGTTGCCACATTTACTAATCTTTTTAAGGATCTGTATTTACTACTGATGCTGTTTTTATCTATACTCAACTTCATGAACTACCTCTTTTGAAAAATCAGAGAATGTTAGAGCATGGAAGATAAGTTCAGTATTTCACAATATATCATTTATAATTCACTGTGTTAACACTCCTTTATTTTCCCCACCTGTCATTCTCGTATAACGAACTAAAAGAGATAATTTTGCCTGTTGCTTCAAATAATATGGTACATATCTCATTTATGAATAGACAAGCCATACTGCTTCCTTTTCCAATCTTTCTTCCCCTAAATAGGTGCTCTGTCTCAAATAAACTTCAGATTGGTGACATTAAAAACGTGAAACACCCTCAGCTCTAAGTGTTTACGGTTAATAATGGCCTAGTATCTATCTGTACGTTACTAAAACTACCTGTTGTAAGGTTCTGAATTATTCTTTTTCATTAACACTTAACTCCAAGCTTACTTTTGTGTAATGTATACTGTGCAGTGAAATCTACAGGAATCTAACATTTAAACTGAGATTTAATGCATAAATTGTCTGAAATTTTTAATTTAAGTTAAATAAAATTTAGTTTTAGAATTACTTAAGTGTTGTTTAAGTACTCCTTTTTTACCTTATTTTGATAAATTAAGCCTGCAGTAATTTACTTAATATCATACAAAATCACACATTTTGTGCATTTTTGAAAGTAGCACACATAAACAAATTGTTTGACAAATGAATTTTATGTTCTGGAAAACTATATCATCTCTGTAGCAAACAAATGTTCACAGAAAACGCAAGTTTCACATCACAATTGCCCTTGATATGTGTAAAAAGCATGTCTACAAAAGTGGCATTCAATACTGGGATCCATAGTTTTCTTCATCACCACAGAGAACACAATAAGTATTTTATTAGACAATCAGAGGATCACATCACAATTGTCCTTATGTTCTTCCTCTGAATGACCCTCTGCTAGCAGAACTGTGATCACTGGCTGTTGTCAAATTCTCATACATTCTGGCTGTTTCTATATCTGTATCACTGACATCTTCCTTCATCCACTGACAAACAGTTTCATCAGAGTTAAGGTTGTTAAAAGTGACATGTTCCTGTGAGCAAAATTTGTAGCATACTGAAGAAGACAGGTACACAGTTAATGAAGAATGGTCTAAGAGAACATGACATATGTCAGTAACACATTTCAACAACAAACAAAGAAGGCTATAACTGAAACCCTCAGCTGCCAGCAGGTGGTGTTGATATACCTCGATGTGGACAGCTGAAAATGTGTGCACCGACCGGGACTAGAACCCGGGATCTCCTGCTCACGTGCCAGACGCTCTATCCATCTGAGCCACCAAGACACAGATGAATAGTGCGACTGCAGGGACTTATCCCTTGCACACTTCCCATGAGACTCACATTCCCAACTGTCCACAATTCTATACATGTAATGTACCTTATAGTCATTTGCCCATCCACTCATTACTCTCGCATGCTTTGGGTAACCTGTGTGCATTTGCACCGACGAAGGTCAATGGCTGGGTAGCCTCTAACTATATATATCAAGATAGGAACTGTTCTCGAAGGAACAGATACTGTTGATGACCGTGCAGCTTTCATGATAGAATGGAACAGTTGTGTTTGGATATGCCCATCACCATACTGTTGGTGTAGTTACCTGCCTTTGGTGTTTCTATATCGACAGTCCAATGAATCAACAAGAAACAGTGTACCACTTGCAGCTATGTAACGTATGATATGAAAAGTGGTCATAAAAATATCTTAACCAACAGAGTTCAGAGATGGGCATCACATGTAATGAATAATAGTTGGTTTCCAACCCAACAGGAATTGCTGTGTTAAAGAATGTAGGTGAATCACAAAAAGTTTCCATGGGAGAATTGGGAATTAAACTGCACATAATTGACTTTTGGAGCCATTTACCTCACAAAATGCCATTTCTCACAGCAGCACATACAGCTACATATCTTGAAAGGTCCAAAAAACAGCAAAACTGAACAGTAGCTAAGTGGAAGCACGTGGTTTAGTCTGATAGGACATGATTTTGCCTCTTTTGAAATGATGGAAAGCATCAAGTGCACTGACACCACAAGGAAGCATTTAACTCACAGTGTGTAGAAGGCATACTTCGGAATGAAGGTTGTCCTATGATGTTTTGAGTGAACTTTTCTTGCTGTATCATGATGACTACCCACTCCAGGTTACCATGAATATTAAGCAGGTGGTTTACTTTAAGATTCTTGGTGACTGAATGTTACCCTTTCTTCTACATCTTCATGATGAGTGTGCTGTGAATACTCCCGTCTTCCAAGATGACAACAGGTGTGTTCACAGGGAGCATGCAACAGGCATTTGGTTTTGTGAACACTCCAGCACCCTATCACATCTCAACTAGCCTACTAAAGCATCAAACCTTAACCCATTACTAAATACCTTGACTAGTTGGAACAGCAGATGGGATGTATCAGTGAACACCACGACTTTTTGGTAGATCTATTAATTAGTCAATGGCTTGAGCTTGATGTGATGCACCTGAAGAAATTTCTGGACTCTCTTCCTCACTGAATTGAGTTTATTACCAAGCTAAAGGTGGTGTTACTTGGTATTAGTGTAATACCTCCTGGCATTAAGTCTGTTATACTTATTTAATTGTTAGAGAGACATTCACAAGCTGCACAAAATGCTAAAAGAACTGCAGCCCAGAAAATTTCAAATGAAATTAATTAGATATAATGATGCAGATGAGAGATTCACTTGATCCCAGAATCAAGACATGTAAATAAAAACAGTGATTATGAAGAGACAAATACAGTGCAACACCAGTAAAGCATAAGACCACATTTTTCAGCAATCCAGCATTGAGTTGATTAGACATCTGACGTTATTCTGAGGTAGACTGGCTCACAAAGAACAGATGCCTCCAAATCTTTTACAGAGTGATGCAGTGTCATCTGGCATTTCAGCCTGCCCAGCTCATGCACAATGGATTACAAGTCTGGGATCAGGCCAGCCATGAGAGAGTCCAAACATGATTTAGGAATATGTATTCAAGCTGTATGTGGATTAGCATTATCTTCCTGGAAAAGTGCCCCGGGTAGACTTCGCAGGAAAGGTCTCACAATGGGTTGAAGAATGCCATCAACATTACACAATTAGATGGGATCGACTATCATAGGTTATGGCTCCCCAGACCATTTCACTGGCTGTTTTCGTGGTGTATCATATGACAACAAGGGTGGAAATGTACCATTCACCAGGCCGCCTACACACTAATATACAGTTATCATCCAACTCCAAAATGAATCAGGATTTATCACTCAACACCACAATTTTCGAAGCTGTGGCAGCCTGTGTTATTCTGGCACCACTGTAGATGGAGTCACCAATGTCTCAGTGCTAACAGAAGTAAACAACAAGGACCACTGGATTGCAAATTCACATCTGCAAGGCATCAGGAATCAGTTTGTGGAACAGCTAGCACCGATACATCTGCTTGTGTCATGGGATCAGTCACTGTATGATCTCTGATCGTTTTCCTCGCAATTCCAGGACCTTTTCACCTCATTGTCTTTCTGGTCACTCCTGATTCAATATGTCACTTGGGTGCCATCTCATGTCCTCTACTCCCAACACTGTCTGACAGAACACTCAGAACAATTAACCTACCAAGCCACATGGTGTGTTGACCAGCCTGCAAATTTCATGCCAATGATTAAGCCCATTTGAAACAAGCTTAGCTGTGAGAAATGTTGTCTGGCACATCTACCTGGCATTCTCCACCTACTAATGCCCTCCTACAGTCAGGATGTGATCATCATATGTACGATTCATTCACTATACACTGTTTAAATAGGACCCCCTGTCTGACTACAACACTACTGCAATGTCTGTGGGTATGCACATTGACATCAAACTTGGAACATTTACATATCAGATCTCACTGTAATTATTTGCAAAATTTCACATTTGTGTCTTTCTTCCCTCTGGTTGCACAATTTTCGGTGTTGCAGAGTGTATATAAGCCGAGGGAGACCACACAGTATTTTATTGACATCTGTGGTCTCAGTTTTCTTGTAGATAGTACCAATCTGTGTGAAATTTGGCATGTATTTTTATTTTCATAAGATTGCATTATTTTTCTTCTTAAAACAATATGTGAAGTTATACATTTACTGCATGTATGATTTATTTATTTGTTACAAAAAACAAATACAACATGTAGTAGCTTGTGAGTACAAGTAGTTCACAACAGTATACAAAGAAATAGAAAGAGCAAAAATATTTATGAACCTATGATACAAAGTAATTGACTCAAAGATACATAACAAGTGAGTTTAATGGACAGGAACTATAACAAAGACACACCATTTGTAATACGACATTTGTCATTACATGACCACTAGGAGACCCCCAGACAGTGATGAAATGAAATTAATAGTGGCAGTAAAACTGTGTATCAACAGACTGGTGAGAAAGAGCTTCCAAATGAAAGTAGTGCAGAAATGTTATTGGATCAGCATGTGGACAGCAGGGACTCTTTCACTGGCAAACAAAGCTGAGGATTGATATATTGTTCCTTTTATGTACTGCTTTGCCTCTTGTGCTTATCTATTTCAATCAAATTTCTCATCCACATTTTTTTGTGGTATTAAAGGTATTGAGTACATCACAGTTCTAAAATTTGATGGTGTGTGGACACACACACACACACACACACACACACACACACACACACACACACACACACACACGACAGATTTTCTTACTGTTAGTAATAAGTAACTACTTTTATATCATTGCATGCACTAGCTTGTTTCCATAAAACTCTCTCTTCCTTTCTATTTGTTGAAATGCATTGTGAACATTATGCTGTCTTTTAACCCAGTTTATTCACAACTAATTTCTCATAAGACCACTTAGGCAGTGGAAAAATATCTTTTACAAAGGAAATACCACATCGCCTTCATACTTTTCAGACATGGCATGATGGATTAATAACTAGAAAACTGTAATAACCGTGAGTGCATAGCATTACAACACTGACCCAACAAACAATAATTAGACTACCTGTTATTGTTTGGATCAGTGTTATAATGCTGAGTACTTAATGTTCTTACATTTTTTAAGTAATTCAATGTCCTTCATGCTATGTCTGAAAAGCATAAATGTGGTGTGCTGCTGCATTTATAGAAGATATTTTTCCACTTTGAAAATGGTTTTATGACTGAATCCAATCATTTCACTACCTCCATAAAGCCTAAGTTGATATATGATGTGCTGTGTCATTTAGATACTTTTTATATTTCCTAGAAACAGATCTCAACTCCGGTGTTTCCCAGCTGGTTGTACAAGAAGTCCCTCAAAATATTCTTTAGTGGGTTCCTTTACCATTTCAGTAAATATGACAGATCTTTAATATCTATATAAAGAATTAATGTAACAGTTGCAATTTTTACTTTTCTTGAGATGTAAAAATTTTACTGAGCTGTCACAATTTTATCAGAAAATTTGCTTTCATTTCTATGCTGGGCTATTTTAATTGTGCCATTTGGTGCTGCAGCTAAAACTTAGAACTTTTGTTAGTACTGAGAACAAATATTTATGATTAAAATATTACATTTCTCTTATAATTCTTATTCTTATGACTCTGCCGGGAACAATAAGAAAATATTAACAAGGATTACCTGTAGAATTTGTCCTATCAATTTCTAAAACTGCAGCTACATTTCTCCTTTGCTTCCCAGGAATCAGATGCAGTAATCTCCTTATAATGTTTTGGATATTACTGCCCTCAGTGCTTTCATAATTTGGATGAATATAAATCCTAACTAGAAGAATTTCTTCTTGAACTGGGAACACCTCTTATACAGAGAAATGGATGTTGGCACAGTAAAGTTCATTCGTTCTTCTCCCCCTCCTTTGCCTACTTCAGCACAAGTATAAAGTGAGACAAAATGTGGATGGTGCTCCCAAAATGAAAGATCCAAAGATAGAAAACGTTCTAAAGAGTGTATAAAATGTCTTTCTTTAGTCTGTAAACAACATTCAGCTTTGATCCATCTTAAATGTAAGATAAATTACAAAGACAAAATCTAAAATCTCATATACAAATAGTTTTCTCATTTTCAATTCAGTGATGTACATTGTATACACAATGAAAGTTACAGTTTCGAAAATAGTGCAAAAAGAGTACTACTGTTCAGAATTATGCCAAATTTGAACATCATATTACTGATGCAGGGCAAATATCATTGGGGGGGGGGGGGCGGAGATTAAAGAAAATTTGACCAAGAAATGGTGCTGAAAGCATCAGAATATGCATAGCAACAGATACACAGAATACAACTGTTCCTCAGTTTGCCTCCAGGATGCCCAATACGACTGTCTCCATGAAGGAGTGTGCACTGCTGGTAAAGCATTTTTACAAGAATGGTGACTGTATGTCAGTAGCCCTACAGAATTTCCAGACACTCAAGAGTATGAAGAAAGGCATTTTCTGATGTCTGCTAAACTCTCTAGAAAATGATTACAAAATTAAAAAATATGGGTTCTTTGAAAGTGCAGTGTGACAGAGGGACGAAATCATCTGTTGAAGATATTGCCACAGCCTCACAGGAGCTGTTGAGCAGTTGTGTGCAAACATGCAGTGCAAAGGGAATTGCCCAAACACTGACTATGAGCACAATGCGTAAAATCCTACGAAACATCCTGCATTATTTTCCATACAAAATCTTCCATGTTCAGGGGATGCTTCCTGCTGACCTGTCAGCAAGCCACCATTCATTCAAGAATTTCTCACATGGAAGTGGACAATGAATGGAGTTGGAACATTCTGGGAACAGACAAGGCTCACTTACATTTCCAAGGACATTTAAATATGAAGGACTGCAGAATGTGGGCAATAGTAAATCCGCATGCCCATCCACTAGTACCACTTCATTCCACAAAGGTAACTGTGGTCCTGATTGGTGGAATTATTTATTGTAGAGCCATATTTTTTTGAGGAGATGAGTTCCATGGGTTCTGTTACCTGTACTGTCGCTGATAAATGTTATGAGATTCTTTCACACAGCAATGTTATTCCAACCTTTCAACAGTATGGATGTGTGGGTAGGATTATTTTTATGCAAGATGGTACTCCTCCTCGCATTGCACAGCCAGCAAAGTGGCTAATGCAGAGGAATTTTGGAAATGCTACAATTATTGGCCATCATTTTACTACAGCTTGACTGTCCAGATCACCTGATCTTAATCTGTGTGACTTCCAGCTATGGGGTTATCTGAAAGATGTTGTGCTCAGTGCTAGGGTTATTGGACTAGTTGCATGAGCTACAAAGTGAATGTGAGGTCAGGTTGGCTTGTAGACTAGTGAGTTGATGTGGAGCCCTCTGGGCTCATCTGTGATGAGAGGCACAGCACACACCCAGACACTGCCCTCACCTGTTTGTTGCTAGGATGCAAGCATTACCTCAGTGCCCCAGCTGATGTTGAAGTTTGGGTGACTAGCTAATCCAGCCCCAATATTCAGTGACTTAATGGGAATTTAATTTCTAAAGGTTTAATCAAATAAAGATGGGGCACAAGTGTTTAGAAGCCATCACCCATACAAAATGGATTTGTTCCCTAGGTTTGTGTGTAAAGTAATATTAGTAATTTGTAGCTTTGGCTAATAACTATTAATTTGCTTAGTGACAGATCGTGCACTCAGTCTTGGGCGGCCCCACCTACCTGGATTCTCAAGCTGATGCAGTGCAGAAATGAAACAACTTTATAGTAAATACTACAAATATATACCATACTGGTGGAGATGAAGTTAACACAAGTAAAAGGGCAAAGGAGTAAAAGCTCAGTAAAGATCTGAAAGTTACAGATGGTAGTGAAACAAATTCAGTGTCTGGGCTGACATTTGAAGCAGAAGCAGTTGTAGCCCTCCCACAACTGCTCCGCCCTCCAAGAGGGTGTGGTCAAAACATTAAAGTTAGGAATAAACCCATTGTCTCAGAGACTGCCTGTCATAGATGAGTTTCCAGGACTGAGGAAATGCAAACACAAACAAAAGCACTCTGATACACAGCTAATCTACAGAGATAAAGTAATAACTGATGCACATCAGTTAACAAGCTTTGTGAATGAGCATTTTTAGGAGAATTCTTTTCACAGACTAATTACAGTAAAAACAGCCAAAAACAAACATTGCACCTGGAAATAATTATTCACTAAGTACAATGATGTTAATAAGTTGCCAAGTGCAGAGCATGAAGTCATAAAAACTGTACTAACCTCAAATAATAGAAAGTTAACAGGCTGAGAAGAAGTACCAAACTTTGTAGTGAAACAATACAAGCCGGCCGTAGTGGCCGTGCGGTTCTAGGCGCTACAGTCCAGAACTGAGCAACCGCTACTGTCGCAGGTTCGAATCCTGCCTTCGGCATGGATGTGTGTGATGTCCTTAGGTTAGTTAGGTTTAATTAATTCTGTTCTAGGTGATTGATGACCTCAGAAGTTAAGTTGCATAGTGCTGAGAGCCATTTTTGAAACAATACATATAGACCTCAGAAGCCTTAAAAGAAGAGCATGATAAAATAGACATTCACATTGGGGTATTTTACAGAGTATTTAAAATAGGCAAGAGTTGTGCTTCCACTAAAGAAAGATAATGCATAGAAAACTGCAGGCCCATTTTCCAGCCATCATCCTTCTCAAAAACAATAGAATCATTTATAAAAGTAAGATTAATGAATAACTTGAATATATGCTATGTTCTAAGTGATAGAAGTAAGAATTCAACCATAGCAGAATTCAAAAAAGTGGTATTGAGGCATCGCAGCTAGGGCGTGATCACCAACTTGTCTATTAAAGCTTTCTTGTGTGAATGTGTGTGGGCTCCAGTGTAAGCAGTCAGAATTATATACGATCTGAAACAAGCAAGCTGTGTCCTGCAGACGTGCATCATGACCATATGGCATGACTGCAGCATGTGAAAGTTGCAGAGTGGCGCTTCTCTGGAATTATAAGAATTAATAACTGATCTAGAAATAGCTTGAGGAACTTCATATTAGGTACATAACCTTCTGCTGTGTAAAGGAACAATCTGTCAAAATCTGAAGCAAGTAACTGCCATAATTTGGAAGTTACACAAAAAAGGTCAGTAAAAATGTAATTATCTGACACTTAAAAAACTAAATCAATATGTGTATGTTAATAGTTCACCAACTGTGACTATTTGAAAAGATATGATAACACCTTCAGTGTTTAGACTCAAATTTGGAAAGTTCTCATTTTAGAACACCTTCCGTAATTTTGCTGTAGTAATAACTTTAAGAATTTCAAGTAGATATTTATGTTTTATATTAGGGTGAGTGTGAAAGAGAGTACTTGTGTGAGTGTAGGTGGGACATTTGACAATATTAAATTTTCAGCTTGTAATTCTCTCAATGAGCTGAGAGCAGTGGTTGGTTCTTGCTAGATTTTGGTGTGAGCCATGCCCTGAAAGTCAGATCTGATTGGCCATATTTCTGTACAGCCAATAAGAAATGAGACGGTTTTCCACCTAACCCAGGAAATAGAGGGGCTTGTAGAGGCAGAGAGAGAAAAAGGAGGTGGTGGACTAGCTTTCAAAGGAGCCGGTCATGCTGAAAGTATCCAAACGCATTATGTGTAAAATGAAGTGATATTGTGACTTCCACATTTTGGTACAGTGATAAAGGTAGCTGGTGTTTACTGTTAACTATTTGTAAAATTTTAAGAGTCGAGAGATGCTTCGTTCTGGAGAAAATCGTGTATGTAAACTTTGAACAAAAAGCGTGGTGGTACTAAGTAAATTTTTTTCACTTTATTTAAAGACAACCACTGAATGCCGAGTGCAAAAGTAAATAGCTGTTTATTGGCTGTGTTACTCTGGCATTGGATAGGAAAAGTTCTGGCTGTTTGAGTGGGACAAGTACTGTGAACAGGAACTCTAATGATTTGAACACATATGGCCTGATGATTTTGCTTAACAGCAATAAAAAGAATCCTCATGCAAGTTTAATAGGACATTTGAACAGCAACCCATTTCCAATTTATTCTTTAGAGTTCACATAACTATTTTCAGCATGTTGTACTTATGGCGGCCTCTGACGTGTAGTTATGTTTCTCAATTTCTTCAACACTGCTTTTCTGAGGTCTCTTAAGTAGCTGCAGTCAGAAGTTACATGTGCAGATCTGCAGTGGTATGGAGGTAGAAGGGCAATTTATGTTGTAGAGCCACCATCAATGTGTGAAAGTCTGTTATGTAGCAGTATGTCATACCTTTGATACTGTTGACCATAAGATTTTTACAAAAGGTCTACTATAATTAGGAATAAGAGGTGTAGATAGCTAATGCCTGGTTTCAATCAAACTAGCAGAAACGGTACAAGGAACAGGACTAACACAAAACTCAAATAAGGTTAAATTTTAAATGACACACTTATCACAACCAAAATATTTTAATATAGGAATTCCTCAGGAAAGCATATTAGGACTAATACTGTTCCTAATTTCATCAATGACTTTCCTAATAGTGTTAGTCATGAGAAAAAAATTATCTTTATTGGTGAAAGTAATATTATAGTCAATGGGGAAACAAGAGAACTCCTTGCAGTAAAAGCAAATGAAACCCTCATGGAAGTTTAAAATTGATTAGAAAACTACAAAGGTACACTGAAAAAAAGAAAAAAGACGCCATGAGTTTAAGTTTGAAGAGGCAAAATGCCCCTGTTATTTTAAATGTAGATGGTACCTCTATAAACAAAATAACAACCAAAATATTTCTAGGAATGTATACTGATTCTCAATTGAAATAGTATGAACACACAAAGATTCTTGCATACATAATATCATCAGCATATTATGCACTTAAGAGGCCCTTGATCAGTGTCTACTATCAATATGTGCACCCAATTCATAGCTATGGTATTCTTTTCATGTGCCAAAATGCGCATAATGTGAACAAAGTTTTCAAACTATTGAAAATTTGTAAGAATTATAACAAAAAATAGATTTGGCCTCATTCTAAAAATCTGTTAAAACACAGGGTCTTAAATACACTATGTGAATATGGTACTGTATTAACTAATCATTTAGGCACATCAGAAATAACCTTAATAATTAGTCACAAACAGCTATGGCAATGACTGTGGAGCAAGATCTAGACTGTACTTACATCTACCAAGAAAGAATAAACATAATACTCAAAACAGCAATATCTACATGGAGTAATATTGTAGAGTAGGTTACCCAAGGAGGCTACAAAGACAAATCTATTTAAAAAGACAGTTAAAAAAACTTGTATCTGCAAAATCTGTACAAAGGGGAATTAATTAGATAACACAAAGAAGCATTTTAGTAAAAGATTAACAAAACTAAATAGTAATAACAATAATAATAATAAACAATCCTGTCATTTGATACCAGAATTTCTCTCTATAATTTTGTGTATGGAAATTCCAACAAAAATCTCTGGAATTGGTAAAACTGCAATCTTATCCTCTTTCCTCAACTTCTCACTCGTTTTGGAGGAATGTTGGGTCAATTTTTCTGGCAAGAAAATGGGAAGCTGCAATATAAAAAATGGAAACCAAACATTGTCTAACTAACCAACTAACTAACTGTCACCATGGTCTTAACGTCAGTTGATGGTGTGTTCTGAAACAATGTATGTACAGTTTGTTTAGTGTGTATAGTATTGTAGCGTCTTGCAATGTGTTACAGTGTATTGTGGTGTATGCTATTGGAACATGAATTCTTAAATAACATCTTTGAAAAACAGTATTGTGCACTATGGATAAACCAGATGAGGTTATTGTTTTAGACACATTATCCTTGTATTATGTAGGTTCCAATCTCCATCTGGCCATCCTGACTTAGGTTTTACATGGTTTCTCTAAGTTACTTAAGGCCAGCATTGAGATGGCTCTTGTTATCCTCCCCATCCTCATCAAACAAGACATGTAAGTATGTAAACAGCTGTATATTTGAATTATATATTTACAGTATCAGAGGAATAGTTTGCTACTCACCACGTAGAGGAGGCACTGAGTCACAGGCAGGCATAATGAAAAAGAGTGCTAAAATATTAAGCTTTTGGAGAATGTTCTTCTTCTGAAATAGTAAAAAAAAACCACACACACACACACACACACACACACACACACACACACACACACACACACAGTCATTTCTCCAGGTGCTGGAGCCCAACTGAACAGCAATCTATCATTTTTATATTGTTGTTATTCGATCCAGCACTCTCCGTAGTTTGAATTATATTTTTTTGTTCTTTAATTCTAATATATGATAAAGCCAATATTGTCATAAAAGTGATCCTGAGGTGAATAAACTTCCTAATACTACTTCTACTACTACTATTACTACTACTACTACTACTACTACTACTACTGCTACTACTTCCTCTGGGTCACAGTTCAGTATTCCCATTGCAAGAGTCAGTAATGAGGGTACTTCTCTGTCTAGGCCACAGGATTCTGATTTCCATGGATCTTTGTATGACCCAGGGCCCAAGGGAAGACAACTGAATGACAACTGTGGCTGAGGTCATGTAAAAGGATGTGGATAGTGGACACTGTCATGTGCTGAGGGAAGCCTGTACAATATTCATTGAGACACCACATATCATAAATTGCTAATAGTCTTACTTTTTGATAAAAAAGAATGCTATGACAATACCCATAATTTCTGCCATGAAGACACTGCATATCTCTGGCAGATAGAGTATTTCCTGGCAGATAGCATGTGTCTCTTCCAATATCTTTAGAACCATTACTATAGATGATACTGGGTCCTTGACACTTATGGATAACAGAGAAAAAGATACACTGGTAGACAATAAAGGAAACATAGCTTTTAGTCATATGGAATAGATTTAGGGTTTACGTACACACGGAGGTGGTAGTATGAAGTGATCTGATTGATACAGTGAAGTGTGAGGATAAAAACACCTCCACAGAGGATTCAAATGTGTATCCCAGACATAAACTGGGTATCAAATCGCCAGAACTCCTAGGTTGAAGTGGAAACAAAATTGATCTTGCAGTTGGGGTAGTTGGGAAACTAGGTAACAACTGAAAGTGGGTGTGTAGTAGTTGGTGACACCCAAACCACAAGGGTAAGATATCACTCTGAAAGAAGTCTGTGTACTGAGCTCTTTTGAAAAGACCTGGCAGCAAGCCTCAACACACAGTGACGAATTCTCCATGAAGTAAGACCAAGAAATCTCCTGCAAGATGATGTAGTGTATAACACCTGGGCTGAAATTCTAGAACAAGGGAGGGTAATATATGTTCATCCAATAATTGAGCTATAGCTTCACCGTGGTGTCCGTAAAATCATTTCAGACAAATGGTTAGATGGTTCTTTTGAATATGCCATGGACGGATGTAGGTTGCAGTACATACTGGGAGATGAAGAAACTTGTACAGGATAGAGTAGCATGGAGAGCTGCATCAAACTATTCTCAGGGCTGAAGACCACAACAACAAAAAATGGACAATTAATTATTGAATCCTTGTCCAGTTTGAGTTTGTACACAATTTCTAACAGCCCTGCTATTGATAAAAAAAAGTAAACTATATTCTACCTTCCTTCTATCCTTTCTTTCAAAGAGATACTGCAAGTAGCTTAACCCACTAGATGGCTGCAATTGAAACTGAGGTCAATTGATATGAATACAGCTTTCTTTTACTTTGTTACAAATCCAAAAAGAAATTTTGACTACACCTTCACTCACCAACAGTTCAGTTACTTTACTACTAATTTTATTATTAATTAAGTGAATGTATTGATGCTGTTGTCAGTATTGCATTTGTAATGGATCTCTTAATTTCTTAGCAATCACCAGCAAAGGTAAGCATCTGATATGACAAAGTAAATTCACAAATAGTCACAGAATGTTAGTCAGAAGAAAGCTCAGTCACCTATGAGGTAGTTCACAGGTCAGTAATGGGACCTCTTCTTTTCCTGATTTATATCAATGATCTGCACATGTATGCTCATTCACATAAAACATTTTTGTTTGATGATAATACAACATTATTGGTTCTATTTAATCATATGGTGATTTTATACAATATACAGTTGATATAAGACAAGTGATTTTATGCAGTATGCATATAAGACAAGATTAAACCTTAAAGTCCGTGTTTTTCAACCAATTAATTAAGCTGGGTGTGAGAGTGAACAAGTCATCAGGAATTCCAGGGTATGAATAAAGTGGACAGCATTGGACTAGATGTTCAGTTGTCTGCTCTTCTTGATTTCATTCACACATTGGTGAACTGATCAAGCCCATTTGTACCTGAAGTAGTTACAACAACCTTGTCCAGTTCTTAACCTGTTGAGGCGGCGCCAGAAGTTCCTTGGTAAGACAAAATGTTTTGGCTTCTTTGTGGGATCAAGGTGATGGGCTCTTGTTCCCAATGTTTTTGTTGACCATTCATGCTCCTAGCTTTCATTTAGATCAAAACCATCCATGATGAGTTGTCCTGCAGTAACACTTGCTGGTCTTCTTGATTGCAATTATGATGGGTGATGCAGAGATTTCCTTGGCCTCCCTCAGTAGAGCTTGTTTCCACCTTAAGTGAGGTGGAGAGATGTAACTTAATACAGGTAACCAGTGGCATGAGGTTGATTTGATGGAACCAGTAATGCAGCGCATTGTGTCATTCAGTTTTGTGTCTACCTTCTTCACATGTACACTTTCCAGCCAGACAGGTGCACAGTACTCAGTAATAGAGTACACAAGACTGATGCCAGTTATATGCAGACACTCAGCAGAGGTTCCTCAGGTGGTACCACTGAGCTTATGTAGTATATTGTTTCTTGCAGCAACTTGGCGAGAAAGCTTGGTGATGTGCTCTTTGTAGCTCAGGGTTATATCTAGAGTGATTTTGGAGGATTGTACCTCAATGTTTATTCATTGAGCAGAACTTTTGGTTTGTAGTTTGCAGCATGATTCACTAGGTGGAAACAAGAGACTTCAGGTTTTGATGTGCTTTGGATCAATCTCCAGGTCCAAAAGAAGGCTGACATCACCAGACCCTCCATAAGAATTCGTTCACCATCTTCGAAGTTACTGCTCTGTGCTACCAGTGCAATGTCATCAGCATAGATGAATTTAGTTGTTGTTGTGGTTGGTAAATCATTAATGTATAAATTGAATAGTCATGGGGCTAAAACAGATCCCTGTGGTAGTCCATTATTTAGTTTCCATTTGTGGCTTTTAGAGCTGTCTAGAAACACTTCAAATTGCCTTTCACTACGCATGCTGGATATTAGATCCACAATTTCTCGACTTAGTAGAAACTGCAGTCGCTTGTAGATCAGTCCCTGTCGCCAGACAGTGTCATATGTACCTGTCAGGTTGATGAAGGCAGCTGTTGATTTCATGGCCTTGACAACCTGCTTCAATTGGGTAGTTAGGGCAAGAACATGATCAGTGTAGCTGCGTGCTTGTCTGAAGCCAGCTTGTTCAGGAGGGGTAGCAGCCTCAACAAACTGTGCTATTCTGGTTAGGAGGACTCATTCCAAAAGTTTTAATGTACAACTGAGCAGTGCTGTAGGGTGGTAGCTTCCAGGGCTGTCTTCAGGCTGGCCAGGTTTGAGAGTGGCTATAACTTTCAACAGTTTGAATTGACTGGAAAGTTTGTTCTTTTTGAGTATGTAAGTGAAGAGCTAAGTGAGCCAGCATATGCAGTGTGGGCCCATGTTCTTAATGAATTCATTATAGATATCAGGAGCAGCAGCCTTACTGACTTTCAGTTGTTTGACAGCACTTTTTACTTCTGCTATGGAGAAGGGCCTGGAAAGCAGCTCGTTTCTGGGGCACTGCTCTTGAGATTAGAGACGTTACATTTTACTGCTCTGGTATGATTCTTGTCTCTGTTTGCCCTTGTGAGGTCTGCGATCTGGTTGGCAATGGGGTCAGGACTCAATTTAGGATACGACTTTTTGAGGTGTTGCTTGCCAGTTAGCCCATTCAAGACTCTCCATGCTTTCCTACTTGACTTGGCGAAGTTCATTTCTTTGAGGGTTGCTTCCCATTTCTCTCATCTGTTCTTGTTTAAAGAATGGAGTAGCTGTAAACCCACTTTTTGATTTCTATTACTTTGGTACTCTTGATATAAAGCCTCACTTTCTTGGTTACAGCGAGGCACATATTCCTTTCTGTAACCCCTAGGAATGTTTGACTTAGCAGCTTCAATAACTAGTCTAATGAATTCATTGTAGTTGTTTGCTGTTGCTGTAAGTTCTTCGCAGCTAAGTTGGAGTCAAGGTCTCTTGAGAATCCATCCCAGTTAGCTCGATGAAAATTCCATCTGGGTAGGGGCATTGAGTTTACAACTGGGATTTTTAAACCAATTTCTGTCATAACAGGATGGTGTTGGCAGTTTGGAAAGTTAGACAGAACAGTACAAGTGGTGTTAAGTGGTTGATCTAGCTGATCTTCGGATATAAATACCAAGTCTGGGTTGTAATCGTTATTCCAGCATGCAGAGTGGAAGGTTCCCTTGTCTTTCACATCAAAGACCAAGTGCATGCTGGTAGTTTCTGCCCACCAAGCTAGTGATTCCCCATTGACACCCACAGTGTTGAACCACAAATCTGTGTGACAGATGTTAAAGTCTCCAGTGTATATACAAGGGTGATCGAAAGCTGGCAGAACTGTGGAGGTCCAATTCACACTTGGAGGCTTGTACATGTTGACAGTTTTTAAGTTGTTTACCTGGATTACTATTTTGTAGGTGGCTGACTTCTGTAGAATCAATTACATGCACTCCATTTAGGTCTGACTTCACATAAGTGACTATTCCATATTTTGGATGGTGGATAGCTTCAACCAGTGTATAATTAGGTAATTGTCCTCTATGCTGAAGATCTTGATATCTTTGGCATGTGTTTCTTGAATGTTGACAACATCAATGTTAAGTTCATGCCGCTGTTTCTGTAGATACTCACAATTGGCAGAGCTTATGCCTTCAACATTAAGTTGCATAATACGAACTGGGTGTTTCTCATCTCTAGTTGGATGATCCTGAAAAGGATGGTTATTGGTTATGTTTCCAGACACATTGGGGATTGATCATTGCTAACGTCCATAGGTATAACCTAAATTACCCTACATGTGACCCATGGGTGGTGCTAAATGATCAACAGTGTCATAGGTGAACATTATTGGTAAAAGTAAGAGAAAAAAGTTAAGGTATCCAACCTCTGTTGCATATCAGTTCAGTAAGTGGTCTGAAACAAATCATCTCTTAAAATTCAATCTCTATAGCTTTAAAAATAGTGTCTTGCATTGTCCTTATGTCATTATCAACAATCAAGTTACTGGAAATAAATAGTCACCAAATTTTCTTAGTACTTGAACACAAAGTATAAAGTTTATAAATATATTGAGTGTATCAGTTCCAAGCTGAGTACAACTATTGTCTTTTAAGGGTCCTAAAAGGATCCATAAATGAACATTTAATAACGAGTGCATGTTTTAACAAGCAGTATAATATGGTTACATATTCTGGAGATATTCTCCAGCACCTCAGAGAAACTTAAGAATCCTAAAAAGTGTTATCAAGGATATTACGGGAAGCAGAACTAGACCATTGTGAGTTTTGAGAATGTGGGAGGACAGCTTATGTTATATTCAGTCAGAATGATCACAACAACTAGCAATAAAATGATATTTATTAAATATGAAGAAATGATCAACTTAAATGATACTTCTTCCTGTGAAATTTCCAGCACAATTAGACATTTGAATTTATTACAAGTCCTCTAAAATATCAAAGTGCCATCACTGTGTCTCTGAGTGATTCCTATGTAGAATCCAGATCTGGCCTATGACGTCTACTGAGCGTAAGTCTGGAGACGACAGACAAAAACTGCAGCTTGTAGACTCGGCAGCAACTGGAGACTACACAAAATTTGCAATTCCTAAGGCCATGTGTCCTTCATAATTTGACCCTGTTAATAACTGTTTGTTTTGGGATTAATATACCTTATATGAAACTCATTATTCTACACTGTCAAAAAGAAAAAAAAAAAGAATTACCGAGCGAGGTGGCACAGTGGTTAGCACACTGGACTCGCATTCGATAAGACGGCGGTTCAATCCCGTCTCCAGCCATCCTGATTTAGGTTTTCCGTGATTTCCCTAAATCGTTTCAGGCAAATGCCGGGATGGTTCCTTTGAAAGGGCATGGCTGATTTCCTTCCCATTCCTTCTCTATCCCGAGCTTGCGCTCCGTCTCTAATGACCTTGTTGTCGATGGGACGTTAAACACTAACCACCACAACCATCAAAAAAATATTTTATGTTTTTCAAAAATGTGATATTTCAAATTATTCAAAATCATTCTTTCCCAAAATATTAAAATTAAAAAAAAACCACTGTTATGGTTTTGCAATCTAAGTTTTTCTGTTTATAAAAATGTAAAACTTTTCTATGATGACATGTTAGTTTGTGAAATGTTTCAATTTGAAAATACACTTCATCGATAATTCTTGAGGTTTTTTTGTAGATCCAAGTTCATGCCAAAACTTAAACCCCAAATAACAGAACTATTATTTTGTCATTTTAGATTATACAGCTTATGGATAAAGAAACTTACTAGTTGTATAATAAATATTTATTTGCTTAAATGTTATGTATTACTGTTTTTTTTCTTTCACATTATTGTTGAATATGTAAATACTGAGTATTTTATCATTTTGTAGTATCTGTCCTACACACATCTTTATATAAGTGTCACACACAAACCCAAATACATTCTGTGTCAAGCACTTACAGACTACATTCACTATAAAACATAATTTGGTGTTACATTTTTTCTGATGTGGTTGATAATGGCTGTGAAATATGAGCTGTAAATAAAAAATTAGAGTGCATTAATTGCTTTATTCAAATTGAATCTGAACACACACTAGGTCAGGAAACCATTAAACTGTAAGTAACAAATAGTTTTTTTTATCATAACATTCCTATCCTATTAAATACATGCAGTGCAGTGAAAGTGTTTGTTATATACTGAGGTACACTTGTCATGACTGATGGAAATTCCTTATATCGCAACTAATAATATACCTAATTCTCAAAAAAATACTTCATAGATAAGAGAGGATATTATATTTGAGTTATCTTCTGGGATTTTTATATAAAACGTTGAACTGTTAATGTACTGTTTATTTATCAGCACCACAAATAAAACCAAATTTAAATGTTGGAGAGCTGGTGGTAATGCAGATTCTGTCAAAAGTGATAAATTGCAAATGAGCTGAAGAAAGGACTGTGGACATCCGACAAAGTGAACTTCTGGAAAAAAATATAAGTATGTTCATTTTGTATTTGTATGCTTTATTTAATTTTGATATTTAAGCATTAGGGAATATCTCAAAATATCTACTACTAAGGGAAATGTAGAATATATGAACAGGTTATTACCAGGGTAGATATTACATTTGAATTAGAACATTTTCTGAAACATGCACAGTGTTGAAGTGACATGTTTTTATTGACCCCTTTGTTATGTAGCAATGTATGTTATTTCTGCAACATCTTTTGTTGTTGTCCTAAATACATGGGCCATGCTGTAAGAACTATGCCATGCATGTGCTCTCAGTTGTTCCATTTCCTTTACATTTGTACAATAAATTATAGGTCCACTCTGTGGTTCAAGAAGGAAACTGGGTACTGTTATTGTACTGCTTGTACCAACAGAAATACATTTGCATGTTTTATGTGATTTGCATGGTTATATCATGTATGAATAATTGTGCATCATGTTCTTGTGCAGAATCTTAGCACTGCAGATCTGAACTGTTTTACAACGCTGTAAAGAATTTCTATGGCACTGAGAAAATGTGTGTCTCTGAAAACAGAATGGTATGTAAGTTTGCAGTACAAAACATATTACATGCATCTGTGTATTGGTAATGTGCAAAAACCAGCAACTTTGCCAGCAGATGCTACAACAGCAGAAACAGATGGGGTTCATTCCGTGATAAAGACAAGGTACAAAGCTGATAATGCAATGAGTAAGATTATATTAGAACTGCTGAAGCAATACTCATGGTGTTGTTGGTTACTTGTGAGAGTGCATAAGATATGTGGGACAAGCTACTTACAATGTTTGAACAGAAGACAAGAAACACATTCTGTTCAGTCAGAATTTTTCAATTTTCATATGATTTCAGGTGATGACATAGTTACACATTTCTCTCAGTTTGAAAATATGGTTTTTTGCATGCAGCAACTCAGTGTGAGACTTGATGAATCATCATTAATGGTGTGACTACTTGACACATGTCCTGGCAATTTTGAAAGTTTTTTATACATATGGTGGGCAAGATCTGAAGGTCAATAGACAACATTTAATGCATGCGTTAACATCTGATGGAAGTTGTTGTACTTTTCGGAGGGGAAAATGAGACAAGTTAGTTTCACTGTTCACTACCAAACAAATATTAAAGAAATGAGAACTGCAGATAGTACCACTGGAAAGAGTATTACCTTTTCAAATAAGTACAAAAAGTCAACAAACAAAAAGAAGCTTAAAAGTTTTGATTGTGGCGAATTTTGTTATATTAAAAAAAATAATAAAAGAAGTGTCCAACTCTCAGACAATCAGAAACAACCAGAAAAATGTCCATAACCAAAATAAAAGTGAACTGCCTCTAGTAGGCTTTCATTGGTGAAGTAATGAGTGAAGAATTAGATGAGGACTCATTGCTCATGGGTTGCTGATTGTGGAGTGACAAACCACATAACCAAGACAACTGAGTGGTATGAATCATTTACTAGATTTACAAAACCATTGCAGATATGTTTGGGCAACTACTCAACTAAGAAAAAGGACTATTTATTTTGAAGCTTTTACTGATAGAGAATTTAAGTTATGCCATATGGATAAATTTTTCTACACTGCAGAATGGTGAGGAAATCTCTTTTCTGTGTCATCTGCTATGGACAAGGAATCAGACTTTAGTTCATTAAAAGACAAGTGTGAATTGAAACAATGATGTTGCTAAAGCATGTGGTATATGTAGTAGCAATTTATTGAAGGTGTTGATGTGAGTGACAAAGTTAATTGATCTCTAAGTAAATCTTGCAGCCAAGGAATCTTTGCAAATTTGGCATGAATGCTTGGATAATCAGAACAAATATCATGATAACAATTCTTGAAGCAATTTGGTGTTGTTGCTGAACACTTGGGCATAAAATTTTCTGAGGTATGCATTAATGAGAAGCAGCATCAGAGCAGTTTTCAGCCACAACAACAGTGTGTTACAACACCTGGAGCAGTGATTCACATTGATCTGTGTTGACCCACAGAGTGTAAATAGCTGGGAGGAGCTGAATGTTTTCTGTATTTTACCTGTGTTTTTTGAAGATCATGTATGGCTGGATTTCTCAGGCAAAAGTCTGAGACTACAGAAAAAATTGTGAAAATACTAAGCATTGCAAATAACTTTTGTGGCTGATCACCAAAAGCATTTTATTTTTTTGGATTATGTGAATTTGAGAAAACTGAAGTTAAATATTTGGTGAAATCAAATGCTGTACAACTCTTGTCACATATCTTTTCACTCCAGAGCAGAACAGGTGTGCTGAGAAAAACAACAGAAGTGTTGTGGAAGTAGTTCAAACCATATTGCTAGTTCATGGTTTCCCTAAGCTTATGTGAGCAGAAGCAATTAACACAGCTGTTTGAGTGTTAAATACAACTAGTACAAGTCATGTGAATGGTACAACACCCAACAAAGTATTCACTGGAAAGATATTAGAGCTAAACAAGCTACATATTCTTGGGACAAGGTGTTTTGTTCATATTCAAAAGGAAAGACAAAGGAAAGGGGTTCCAAAAGGAAAATCATGAACCTTTCTGGATATTCTAATGCCTCTGATGGCTTTCCAGTGTGGAACAAATAAGAAAAATTGGTTATTTGTAGCAAAGATTTTGTCTTTGTACCTGAGAAAATTGGAAAGGTAGTGGCAATGCTGCCAAGTCAAATGGGCGATGAAGAATCAATATTAATCATGAAGATGATACAACTGAGTTTAAAGAACCTGCAGTACCAAGATGTAGAGAGAGAGAATTGAGAAATGGGTGACAACTCAAGGAACCATATCAACATTATTGAAATTATTCTGGCTGAGGTAAATGAGCCTAAGATTTATACAGAAGCTATTAAGTCTGTAGACAATGAACATTGGAAAAAATCAATGGAGTAAGAAATGGCTTCATTGGAGGAAATGATAAATGGTCTTTGGAACCTCTGCCCCCAAATTTTAGGCCCATAGCAAACCACTGAACTTATAGAATTAAGCATTAAGCTCATCGTAAAATTCATCATTATAAAGCAAGTCTTGTTCTACATGTATTTAGTCTGCAAGAAGGTACTGACTATTATCAGACATTTAGTCCTATTGCTAGAGGTGACACAGTTTGAACAATTTTGAGTGTTGCTGCTAACATTCATTTTTGTTTAGCCCATTTGATGCAAAATTTGTTTTTCTGGATGGATTTCTAGAAGAAGAGATATATATGCAGGGGCCTGCGGGATTCACTGGTAGGACTGATCTGGTGTGCAAACTACATAAAAGTTTACATGGATTGAAACAATCTCTGAGGTACTGGACTCAATGGTTCAAGGACTTCATAGTGAATCTTGGGCTTCCAAAAAGTAAGGCAGATCCCTGAGAAGGCTGTAATGATACATTTATGGTAGTTATGTATGTTGATGATGAGTTAATACGTGCAAGTAAGAACTATGGCATTGAAGTTTTCCTGAGGAAAAATCAAGATCTGTTTAAGATTACTATAGAGCCAGTAGGATACTTCTTAAATATTAATATTATATGTCAAGAAGATGAATCAGTAGACATTAACCAATTAATTTATGCTGAAGACATGCTTTGATAGTTTAACATGACAGAGGCACATTCTGTGTCAACTCCAATTGAGCAATATCTACAACCAGATGTGCTCACTAATGATAAACTAACAAATGCTCCATATCAAGAAGCAGTTAGCTGTCTTGTATATTTAGCTGTTGGTACAAGATCTGATATAGATTTTAGAATGAGCTGTGTGTCAATATTTTTTAGAGAAACCTCAAGAATATCACTGGTTTTTGGTAAAAAATTGTTCTAAAGTATACCAAAGGTTCAGTGTTGTTGGATGTAAAGCATGCAATTGGAAGAGTTGAGATGTATATTGAAATTCAGCAGCCCAAGCCAGATAGGATTGATTCGGTTGTTTTTGACAATGATAAAAGGCAACACGAGAGGCTACCACATGCATTTGCTTTTGAAAATAGAGAAACAGAAGTGAGCACATTTCAGCAAAGGACAAAGACACAGGATCTTTCAAAGGAGCCAATTGCGACAACAACCAATATATTTGAGGTGAAATTCATGAAAGGAACAGAGGCTCACATATTTGTTCGTCCATGACATGAAATGCGAAGAAGTGCTGTCGAAGACATTTTTCGTCATCATACCAGTCTTCTGCCATCTCGTCGCAAGGAGGAATAGGAGGTAGAGACAACAACGAGAGATGCACCGCATTCGATGCCATTATGAAATCATGAATTGCATTTGTGAGAAGCATTTGCTGTTCTATGAGACCTTGCAATAGTTGCTCTAAAGTAGCCATGAAAACATGTGGGTCAATGATGGAAAAGAAAAATCACTACCTCATCACCAATTGTTATAACTTCAAGTTGAACAAATATATTTCAAGGAAGAAACAATACATGAAAGTAACAGATCAAGTAAACAGAGTAAGACATGTGTACACTTTAACAGTCAAATCATAACTGAGTCCAAGTCAAGTGGCCATTGGCTGGCAGGCTGCTTAGGTGGTGGTGGTGCTGCTGCTGCATGGCTGGCAGACTGCTGCATGTAGAGGATGCGCGTAAGTGCACAGTGGCATTTTGAAAGATCGGCGGGTCACAACATATATTGATGCTGATTATGCCAGTGGTCCAGCAACTTGGTGCTCAGTTAGTAGAGTGCTCATAAGATTATGTGGAGCAAATAATGGTCATCATTGTCAACAACCAAGTTGGAATATGCAGCTGCCAGTGCAGGGGCAAGGGAAGCAATATGCCTATTGGAATTCTATGAAGAAATTTCGGCATTGGAGTGTTCCTGTTGTCCTTGTTGATGTAGTAGCAGCAGTAATAGTAGTAGCAGTAATCCAAGTGCCATTAAACTAACCAAAGCTCCTGAATTTCACAAGAGATCAAAGAACAATGATGTTTATATGCACCACATCCATGAAAAGACTCAAGAAAGCAAGGCGGCTAATGTCTTCAAACTACAAAAGAAGGTTATAAGACTGATATGTAGCTTGGCACCCAGAGCTCACTGTAGGCCAAGCTTTAAAAAATTACAGATTATGACCCTGCCGTCAATATCTATACTACAGTGTGTAATGCATATTAAGGAAAACTATCCGAGTTATCAACAGTATGACATGCAACATAATTATAACACAAGAAACAAGCAGGACCTGGTGTCTTACCGATGTAACTATAAAAAAACACAAAAGTGCTTCTTATACAAGTCCATAAAAATTTTTAATGCCATACCTCAGGGCATCAAGGATCTTCCAATTCAAAAATTCAAAAAAAAAGTAAAAGAATTTCTTCATGAGCTCAGGATTTATGAAACTGATGAATTTTTAAGGGAGGCAAAGAATATGGTGTGACTACACTTTGTGATCAGTTTTTATATGCTTCTATATATGAGTAAGTCTGTAATTGGCTAAATTTACTATGCAATATCAATTTGTACCAGAAGTTTCTCTGTTTTGGATTTGTGTGAAGGTACCATAACTATTTGTGTAATATTTATATTGTGTAATATTTTTATTGTTTTTGTAATTATGTGTGTAACATTTATACTGCGTAATATTCACTTTTATAATGCCTCAGATGATCTCTGAGGTCGCTACAACAATAAAAATCAATCAATCAATCAGTTAGTTTCCTAGCATATACTGGGCAATAAACAAGTGGCAGGTATTCTCAACAACCCAATACCATATGTTTCACTTGAATATTTAAAATCATTAGTTTGAATGTGTTAAGTACTGCATTTAGCAATGTAAACATTTAGGGGAAGTGTTGAAGTTATTTTAATCTCTTTTAAGAGAAGTTATTTTAATCTCTTTGCCATATAGCATATCTCTGTATACCAATGTCCTTTGTTATTGTCCTAAATACATATGTCACTCTGTAAGAATTATGCCGTGTCTGTGTGTTTCATGTTGTCCCCCTTTTCTTTGAGTTTCTACAACATTGATTAACAGGACTTTGGGCTTTGGACATAAGTACTAGAAAAAAAATTAATGAAAGAAGTGACCAATATATGGTGGATTTGGAGCTGTAATTGGGGAATCATGGAAAAAAAGAATATGGAAACTTTAGAAATGAATATGAGGGTGGTGGCATTAGAAAGGATTTCAGTGGAAATGGGAGACATAGAAATGGAGAAAAAGGATTTGAAAACAGTGTCAGGACATGAGAAGGGGCAATGGGGTGCAAAATAATAAAAGACAGGAGAACAGAAGGGATTGTGACCTGATAGATATACCTCATCAGTCTCATGCAATATTACCTATCCAGTCCTCATCAGAGGATTAGTTAATGATTTTACTTTTTAGTTCATTCACATTTATTGTTGCTAAACCCATGCAAATCAACTAGCTTGTAATGTTATATCAAAGATTTTACAACACTGTTCAGTAATATACATACACAATGAGTTGTTTGACAAAATTCACAAATGGCAAAGACTATCTGATTAACACAGACATCTGCATATTGAGTGACTGACTATGGCTTTTTGTGTGATGCCTATTTAACCCTTAAGTTGGTGTGCCTATGTATAAAGTGCATCAGCCACAAATAAAATTGTTTTGCACTGTTCCATTGTTGTTTCACACTTGCAAGTCCATACCCATTCCTTCATTATTGCTTTAGCTAACACAGTGATAAATTGTGTTGTCTTATGGCCAACTGATCAGTAGTAACATAAAATAAACAGAAAGCTAGGTGAGAAAAAAGTTTCAACCCCTACAAGCAGATGATCCAGACTATGAGCTAGCAGCAAAGTCTCACAATGAGGCAGTTGTCTAGATGATAGTAATCAAATAAGCAGTTGGTTGGGATAGATGCAACTGCACTCTTTTGTGTGGGTCATTAGTGTGGTAACACTTGTTGTGGCAACAAAGTGGTATAAGGACAGTTCATTTCATTATTGATTAATTAAACAATGTAATAGCTCACATTATATAAGTTTATTTGATTGTTATTTAATTCAAATAAGATTAACTGTGATTTTGCTCATACATGTTTACCTTGGTAACTTAAAAGAGAGTTTTTCCTTACTTGTGTACGAAGTACACTGCACACACATATTTGTTAGAAAAAGCAGTGCACCTGCTTAAGGTTTATAGATGCACAAAGTATAAAAAAAAACAATTGTGAAATATTGAACTATTACATTATAAATATTAATACAAAAGCAGAAAAAAGCAAAATATATGAAAATAAAATACATAGTGAATTAATTATCATTAACTATATGCTTTACAATCAAAATGACAGATATTTGAAGACTTCACCCATCAGAGATGAGAAATTTGTCATAAACTACACTCTTTGATACTAATACAAATTGGGAGGGCAGGTGCACTCTCTCTGGAGTTAGTTAGTCTGTTGCTGATTTCCATGTTGGGCATACCTGTATGTGTTTCTGTTGTACTCCTGATATTAATAAAGCAGATATAACTGTATCTGTAGTATTAGACTTTAATATAATTCACATCCTGCATGGAAGTCCTATAGTTACCTTTTTATGATGTTTTATGATGAGGAAGTTGTTCTTTACACAGGGATTTTCAAAGTTACCCATGAATTTTCTAGAAAGTGAAGTTCTATAATTTAAGTTCTTCTTAAAATAGCATATTAGCTTAGAAAACATATAAATTTTTGGAAACCTAAAAGTCATGTAGCAATAAAACTTTTAGAAGATTACATTTTAAGATTAGAATACTTTGAAATACAAAAATTTCAAATATGAATAGCATTTGAAGTGTTAAGTTTTCAAGAAAAGTAGAAAAATTACTTAAAAGTGAGAAACAAGTCTTTCAAATAAGCTATTTTGATCTTAAAACAAACATACATTAGTTGTGTGAAATTTTGATGAGCACATAGAATTACTTGCAATATTACGATCAGCAGACATAATAAAGTTTATTGAAATAGTGCATGAATAAAACTGTAGTAATCATTTTCTCCAGACACTTAGCAGATATCGGACCAGAGCCTTTCTCAATGCCCTTGAGTGTCCAGAACTTCTGCAGAGCTACTGGCACACAGTCAACATTCTTTTAAAAGAGATTTACTGGCAGTGCTTGATGATTCATTGTGACAATCATGTTGGGTATCTCAGATGGAAACTAATACTGTGAAACACATGTCTTCCTCAGAGCAAGTGCTCGTACCTCTTAAGATATGCATTTTACAGACCATGTCTACTAGATAATTTTTTCTTGTTTCAGTCCACACTAACACCTCCCCAAATATGGAAAACAAAGAGCTTGCAGAAGAAGAGATTTGTTTCACAGCAACAAAGGTGAAGAGGCGCTCATAGCTTTTAAGGTATGCCTTTTAGAGCCCATGATTACTGGACTTTTTTGCTTGGAAAGATCATTAATGGACATATCCCTAAGTGTTGATCATTCCTGCTGGGACACCCTTCATATGTTTTCATCTGTACTTGTTATGTATACAACTTAGCAGAATAAATTTTGTGCAGTAGTTGTGTGAATAGTTGATATGTTATGGTCAGTGCTATGCACTAAGATGGGCTGGAACACTGCACATATACTAAACTTCTCTAGCCACAGCTTCTCTAGCCACACCATTTCTTGTTCCTTGTGTAAATGACATATTTCATGTTTCCTGTGCATACAGTTGTGTAAGGAGAGAATTGACATCCACCCTAGAATTAGTTTGGCCCAGTAAGGAGAATTATTATTCTCAGATCTATATTTGAAGGAACCAGTGCTCAAAACTAGTATAATTTTGTAGGTATATCACATGCAAAAAACATGAGAAAATGAGGTCAAGACAGTACAGACATCAAGCCAATTTTATATTATCAAAGAGGAACAGCTATCAAAATCATGAAGAAATGAAACCAAACCCCCAAGATGGAGAAGAATCAATCAAAACTATTAAAGATGTAAACAAGTCATTTGTACAGTGAATTTGCTTTACTAATGATTGTAATTTGATGCATTTTGTTTTTCATGTTTATTGATGTAATGATTAGGAAACTTGTGATGAGCTGTCTGGTTTATAGTTTATCAGTAAAAATCCCATTTTACTTTTATGAATAGTGAAAAAATTTGTAATTGAACAGTATTGTCAATATATGAATGACAACAATGATAGATCATTGTGACCTGACATAGATTAACAAATTCATTACAATCTAATTTACTAAATGAACTATTTTCTTTCAAGTATATTCTTGGATTGGACCATGTCTGTTTCTATATGTAGATTAATTGTGACTTAGATAACTTTCAAACAGAACTTGCACAGGAAAAAATACCTAACTGCATAAAGCAACTTGTATTTATGTTAATACTTGGCACAATAGTCACATCTGATGAACTGGTAAATACATTTATTTGTCTCTTATTTGAATGACTTCAGTTGCCAGAGGCTGCAGAAATGTGTGTGTGAGTTGCATTTGTGTGTGTGTGTGTGTGTGTGTGTGTGTGTGTGTGTATGTCTGTTGTCTATTATTGATGAAGGCCTTGCTGGACAAAGCTTATTTGTGAGGGTCCTTTTGTTGTGCCTGTCCGCTACCCAGCATCTGTGCTATATAGTGAGTGGCAACTTTCCTTTTCATAATATTGTCTTTGAGATATTTTCATTTAGATAGTTTGTAATTATTAAAGATATTTCTATTTGAGAGACAGCAATTTTTATCATGAATGACGTGTAAATCATAGAAAAGTTCATCACTACATATGGCTCAACAAGTTCTTTTTTCAGGCTGTATTTTCAGTATATACTTTACAGCCTGCTGATAACACTGCAATTAAGTCATGTAGAAGCACTTTATTTAAAGAACTGTTCTAAATTTATGATTCCCTAAAACCAAAAACTCTTCATAATGTGAACCCATTAATAAATGATTACTTTATGACTAATGTACCTTATTTGAAACGTCTTATTCTTCTCTGTCAAACAAGTATTTTATGTTTTTCAAAGGCTTAATATTTCAAAAGCTATATTTGTTCAAAGTTATATCATATTCCAAAATGTGCCAATCTTAAAAGGTAATCTTCTCAAAATTTCACAATTGTAAATTTGCAGTGCAAATTTTTCTGATTATGGAAGTGTATAACTTTCCCAGAATAAAATGTTAGTTTGTGAAATATTGTGATTAGAAAAGTTATCTTTCCACAACATTCTTGGTATGTTTCTGTAGACCCAAGTTCATGTAAGACATACATGTTTATAGTACAATTATTATTTTTACCATTCTTAAAATATACTGCTTACAGCTAAATAAAATTACTTCATCGGCTAATGTGTATAACTTATTCTCAGAAGAGCATCCCTTCTGAAATGCAAACTGTGATGTACTAAATAAATTATTTCTACTTAAATGCAACACTTTTCTTGAACACACTACTTTTTTGAATATTTTGGAAGAAAATATGTGTTAGGAAATTGGGTGATAATTATTTAAATCTGTCTTGTTTTGTGACAAAACTGAACAACACATGTTACCTGATACTTCCAGGCAGCAAACCAAAAACAAACACATTTACTTAAGTCTCAGTGAACATAATTTAACACAATCTAGCAATTAGTTTAGACACAAAGTTGTTAGCCTGTCAGTGCACATGGTTGTAAATCAGTCTGAGTGTAATAGTGGGATGCAAGGTCCAAATAATGGAATAAAATGAGGAATTTAAATGAGAAGCTGCTACTGTTCTGACAAAGTCTAGGAATGAAAAATAGTGTTTGTCTATCAAGACTAAATAATGTACATTAAATAATCACTTGAATGCTGAGTCAAACTAGTAGATTTATTGTTCACTTGGTGACTAAGTCCACATAAGGAAAGGCTGGTAATCTGTTGGAGGCTGAATCCAAGTAGGAGATTACGGTTCATTTGAATGCTAAGTCCCACAAATCTGCGGTCAATAGTGAGCATCATGGACCTGCACTGGTGAAGGCTTAGTTGCTTGCTGACTGGCAACAGTAGAGTTTAAGTTCAACAAGGCAGTGGTCAGCGGTGAGAGTGATGGCTACATGCTGGCAATGGCTCAGTTGTTCATTGGGCCTCAGCAGTGTTGACCCAGGATTTGATATGCAAATGGCCCATGCTGCCTAGGTACAGGGCAGCCACATAAATACTCATTTTACAGAAGGTTACATGTTCCATTCCCAGGCAGGTATGTGACCAGCATAGGAAAACAGTACAGTGACTGTAGCACTACCAGTGGTGATGCAGGTGCCACAATTGGTGATGCTGGTGCCATGAGTCTGTGGAAGTCTAATGCAGGCCAGCTGGTAAAGATGTTATTTATCTCTATTGGATGCAAACCAGTATTATTATTCACTGGTAGGTGATGCCATTTGATGCTATTATTTACAGGTGGTTGGTGTTTACTGCTGTGGCAACCCATCAATCTAGGCTTTGTTGTAATTTACCTGAAATTGTAGGGTATAGCACTAGGATACAGCATTCCTCCACCCTTAGGGAAGAGGTGGTGAAGCCATCTTGATGTCATGTGGAACTGTCTTGATGTGATGAAGTGCTCTGGGGCAGCAATGCCAGTATCAAGTACAGCATCCCTCCTCCCCTAGGGGAGAGATGGTGGAGTCATTCCCATGTCATGTAGCACCACCTCATGTGTACAGTGACAGGACTAATCATTCCAGGAGCAGTGTTCATTGACACCAGTTGTGAAATTGGAGGGTGCCATTGTCATGTTTCAGCGATCAGGAAGAGCCCAAAAGTGGATGCAGTGTCTAACCCACATGTGGCCAGGACTACTTACACTGTTCTGGAAAGTATCCTGTGTGCAGAGGATGTGAGAAAACCTGCAGAGTCTTCATCATGGCATGGTCTAGAGGGTAGATAAGAGCAGAGGTGTCCTGAGATGATGACCATATAGGTATGCCACCGGGCATAGACTGCTGGGAGATGTCCTGAGGTGTGGTACATCACAAGGACTGGGAATTGCACAGCAACCCATGGCCACAAATGTCAAGAGGAGGTAGGTGGCAGCAGAGGCTGCAGACCAAAAACAGAACCAAAGAGTAATTCATCTGAAACATTTATTGGACATAATGAGTACACATGGTATAGGATGTGAATGCAGCTTTAATGTTAACAACAGATGCTCAAAGTCTGCACCATCAGACACCATACATGCCTGACAGTGACAGAGCACTGACTGCCAGACATGCTTGGGCACACCAGAAGTTTCTTTAGTTGTAGCAGCTGTGCAGACAGTTATTGTGGTTAGGTCCAGTTCTGACTCCACAGGATTTGGTTATATGATCTCAAATAAGATGGCGCCGAGTGAACAGTGTAATGACACATCGCATGCGTACAGAAAGAGTAAAAACAAAAGTTCATTGTGTAAACAGTGTAAAAAACGTGTTATGAAAGGAGTCTTATGTGTAAAGTGCAACTACTGGCATCATGAAAAGTGCGCTAGAGTGAACCTAATATTCAGAAGTGACGATCTCGCATGGACTTGCTCTGACTGTTTGCAGTGTGAAACAGCCGAACTTGTAACTACGATAAAGTCGAAAGATGAAATAATAAAATTACTACAAAGTGATATTGGATCTCTGAAAAAGGAGATTAAATCTCTGAAAGACGCAAACGCAAAGTTGACAAGTGAAACAGTTTCTTGTGTATATGGAAATTCTTTGTCAAGTACAATACAAAACAAGGACGATTCTCATGCGCAAATTTCAGTGAAAAAAGACACAGAGGGCATACGGAGTGGAAAATCTGTAAACAAATACATTTGGAAAACAGTTACGTACAAGAAAAAGAACAAACTCGAAAATTCCGGTGTCTCATCAAAACAGGTTGATGAAAAGGAATTTCTCGTTATTGGCGATTCCATACTAAAAAATGTGGTAGTTCCGAACTGTGATATTGATGTTCGCCCTGGCATTCAGCCTCAACAACTCGCAAAACATTTTAAGAATATCAAAAAGCATGATTCTAACTCCAGAAATAATAGTGGTCCTAATACAAATTTCAAAGCTGTTATAATACGCGCAGGGACAAATTCATTACGAAGCAACAGCCAGGAAGAAATAATAAATGAAACACGAAACGTAATTCACTGTGCCAAAACTGTTTATACAGGCTCAAGACTGGTAATCAGTGGAATTTTACAAAGAAGATCGGTGAGTAATACTCACATAAACAATTTAAACAGTGGCATTAGGGAACAGTGCGATGAACTTGGTGCGATTTTCGTTGACCCAAACAAATTCCTGAGTGACAAATGTCTGAGTAGGGACGGTGTTCATTTAAATAGACTGGGTTCAATGACTTTTAGTAAAATGCTCGTTGATATCTGTAAAATAATCAAAAATAAGGGAAACTGATACTGTCTGTAGGGGGTGACAAATCAAAACAACCTTCTCTAAATAATAATAGTGAAAGTAATCGAAATGTAGAAGCTTCTCAAGGAATTTTGGAGCCTCAGCAGGACACAGAACAGGACACGACACAGAATATGACTAAAAAACTTTCTCATATTAACAAAACACTAACTGTGATGCAAGTGAATATATGTAGCATTAGGAATAAATTGTTGGAATTGGAGCATTTCTGCGTTGATAAGAAAGTAGATGTTATTTGTGTATCAGAGCACTGGCTGAGGAGTAATGAGGTAGATTGCTTTATTCCTCAGGGATATGTTGCTGCAGATGTGAATTGTCGGGAAGTGAAAAAAAATGGGGGGGCAGGCATTTTTGTCAAAGAGGGTACAATATTCAGAAAAATTGATATTAGCCCATACTGTTCTGAAATGGATGGGGAATTCACCTGTGTAAATCTTGTGGATCATAACCTAATTATTGTAAGTCTCTACAGATCACCAAGGGGTGACATGTCTGTTTTCTTTGAGAAATTTGAATTAATAATGGAAAAGTTGTTAAAATCTAAATCAAAAATTGCTGTCTGCGGGGACTTCAACATAGAAATGGGAAATGATTGTGAGCAAGCCACAAAGTATTTTTTCAACCTCCTCAGAATGTTCAATCTATATTGTAGCAATAGAAATGCCACACGTGATGGAGCATGTATAGATAACATCATTGTTAACTTTGATAGGGATTTGTACACTGTCAGTATTGTAGGTGGGGGATTTGCAGACCACGATCCAATACTCCTCACATTCAACCTGAACAAAACTAAAGGACTCCCCTCCAACACTAGTGCCAATGCTAAGGAAAAGGTGACTTGGGTTAGAGGGCAGAAGGAAGAATTGGTATACCAGTTCATTCAGAAACTCAGAGATATTAACTGGTACTGTGTATATAACTGTCAAGTGGGAATAAATAAGACTGAAGCTGCTTTTGAGAACTTCATTAAAATATATTTAGATTTGTGGTATTCTTGTTCTCCTCTTATAAAAATCAATCACAAAGTCGACCTAAAAAGAAAAAACATTAAGTGGTACACAGATGAACTTACCAATGTGAGGGAAAATATGTTATCATTGTACCACATGTATAAAAATTCTCTTAAATATGGAACGGAGCAGAAAGATGAATTGTACAAAGCGTATCTTGAATGTAAGAGAACCTACAGAACTAAGCTTAGAATGGCAAAAAGAACAGCATACGAAAGATACATTGAAGGGGCTACTAATAAGTGCAAAGCTGCATGGAATGTTGTTGCACAAGAGCATTGCAGGAATGATGAACATAGCGTAGCTCTTGACCCAGATGTAGTCCATCGTTTTTTCATGGACTCTGTAACTGATATTAGGAACAAAATTGAAACAACGAACACTAATGCAAGTGATCTACTTAAGCAAACAGAAGCTGGGAACTATACCTTTAAATGGAGGACAATCACACCCTCTGAGATCACAAAGGTAGTGGCAAAATTCTCAAACTCCAAGAGTATGGACTACTCTTGGTTGTCCAATAACATAATTAAAAAAACAGTCCATATAATTAGTGAACCATTGGCCTTTCTGTTTAATAGGTGTCTAGAGTTTGGAGTTTATCCTACAACTCTAAAAATATCGAAAGTTATCCCAGTGTATAAAAAAGGGGACAAACAAGATCTCAAAAATTACCGACCAGTTTCAATAGTTCCCATTTTCTCGAAAATATTTGAATCTCTTATTTATAACCAACTAAACTACTACTTTGAGTCACATAACTTACTCTCTAATAGTCAATTCGGCTTCCGCAAGGGAAGAAATACCACCAATGCTGTTCTTTCAATTGTGAATGAAGTAATAACAGCCTTTGAGAATAAAAATAAAGCATCACTTCTTTTATGCGATTTGAGTAAGGCATTTGACTGCATTTCTCATGATATCTTACTTGCAAAACTCAAATTCTATGGTGTACAAGACTCTGCATTGGCAGTAATTGAATCATACCTAAACAATAGGAAGCAGTTTGCCTCTGTCGGAAACAAAGACTCACAATTACTAGATGTTAAGACAGGAGTTCCACAAGGTTCTGTCCTTGGGCCCTTCCTCTTTATAATTGCAGTCAATGATTTACCCCATTGTATCCCCAATACTGTTATCTGTTATGCTGATGACACAACTTTGCTTGCTCAGCATGAGAACATGTCAGTTCTGGAAGATATGATGCGAGATGGCCTGGAAGCGGCACTAAATTGGTTCTCATCAAATACACTGCTTTGCAATCCTGATAAAAACCAGCAGATTATACTTGGGATTGTCAAAAGAGATAGAGGTGAAAGCAGTTAAAATTCTAGGAATTCATGTAGATTCTAAGTTAACGTGGGAAACACACATCAACCATATCTGCACAAAATTGTCTCGAGTTATGTATTTAATGTGGAAACTGAGAAGCCTAGTGACGAAAGAATATTTAAGAGTTATTTATTTTGGACTCTTTCAGTCACATATAGAATATGGACTGCTGATATGGGGACACTCTCTTCACATCACTGAAGTTCTAAAAATTCAGAAGAAAGTGATAAGGGCAATGAGCAATTCTGGTAGATTAGAGCACTGCCGGCCACTGTTCATTCAGCTGAAAATATTAACAGTTATTAATCTTTATATATACACCTCAGCATTGTATGCAAAAAATAATATAGCAGATTTCGAAATGAGAGAAAACATACACCACCATAATACCAGAGGCAAAACAAAATTAGACATACCTAGGCACAGGCTGACAAGAACAGGAAATGCCCATCTAATCAATAGTATAAAAATATTTAATAAACTTCCATTTTCTTCTCGGTTGGCTCATATATGTAGCTTCAGGAGCAAGCTACTAAAATGGTTACTAATCAATCCTTTTTACAATATAACAGAATTTATGAATATAAAATCAATTGACATTAATTTTTAAGTATTTCATTATGTGATGTCACTGAATGTATTTATCTTATGTTATGGTGTATGTTAGCATCTATGGGTACTATTTGCAATGTTCATTTAGCTTTAAGATATTATTCAAGGAAAGTGTTATATTATATCCATGTAAATTGCCTATTCCACCTCTTGTGGTCAATGGTGAATAAAGAATATGAATATGAATATGAATATGAATATGATTTCATGGCTCCCTACAGAAAGATATCAAGGCTTGATAAATCTGATGAATGCTGGTGCCAGGGAACCGGACCACCATGCCCAACTCATTGAGACAGGAATGACCTGTTTTAACACCTACATACAACTAGTCCAAAATGAGCAGGTGCCCTATCGTGTTGGAACTACATGCTGTGCCTGAAATTTCCTGGAACATCTTGAAGCAAGCTGAGAAGAATCTCTTCCAGAAAGTTCTGATAATTTTCCATGGTCCAGTGCTATGATAAAATGGATGACCCGACTAAGCATTTGCTCAAAAAACCTTCCCACACATTAACTGTGAAGTGATGATGTGCTATGCAGTGGCACACACTGTGGGGGTTTTATGGTGTCCACAAATGGTAATTGTGGTGACTGTGGTGAATCTGGCGTCATAACACATAGAAATGTTCATCTCAGCCACAATGTTGCAGAAACCACTGTGTGAAATGCACACATGCTCGATGGTTATCAGGATGCAGTAACTGCACTCTTTTGAGATGATTTGATTGATTTGATTTAGAACTCAACATTCAAAACATGCTGGACACTGGTATGAAACATTCTTAAATCCAAGGCAATGACACATATCCCAATATTTGAATTACTCTCCATGGTATCCGACACACTTTCTTCCCAAATGACCAAATGTGCCAGTTGTGGCCTGCCCTCACTACCCTTACCACATCCTGATGCCCTGAACTTTCACAAATTCCAGTGCAAACATCTAAACAAACTGTGGTGTGGTTGATGTCTATCGGGGAAGTGTTCTCAACAAATGCATCCAGCAGCTCATTCATTGCACTCAGCTATTCCGTACATTAAGTTCATGCCTGCAAGCTCGCCATTCTCATTTCATGCTCCTTATGCTGACTAGTGCTTTAATGAGGAAATCCTTATGTGCCTCTCCAGTACTCTCATGTATAACATCACCTAGTGGCATACAATGATGATAGCTACCACGTGTTACTATGCAATTCTCAAACATTGCAATGTGCCCCAGCTCCCCCAGAAGCTTATAGCAAAATTTCTGAGACACCCTGCATACTTACAAAGTGGGATTGATGATAATAATGTTATAGAAGTCGGGCTACAGTTTTTGGCTGATTTTTAACCAATAATGGAGATTTTGAAATGATGACATACAGGAATGCATTTATGCCATTCAATAATGGATGCATTATTTATGTATTCTTGCATTAAAAGACAAGCAAAAGTAAAAATGAAGTCTGTAGCACAGGCCCATGACTGAACTATTAACCTGATAGCAGGTACAGTGAGGCCTGGCTTTGCTACAACACTACGAGCAGTAGAGTGGTAACACCACCACCCCAGCCACCTTTTACCAAGAAAGATCACAGTACTCATTTGATAGCTGACTGAGTTGACCTGTAGCCATCCAAGAGGGACTAGAACAAGTCAAAATTCCTCTTCCTATGCAGGACTGAACCTGGGAGCTCTAGAGCTGGTTCTAGTGTTCCCCCTGAGACCATCACCATCACAATTCTTGCTTTAAAAACAAAAAAAGAAGCATGTAGGGGAATGGCTACATTTTCTGAATGACAAGTAAGGGATCAGTGCAGTCTTTTTTACATTCTCTCTCTCTCTCTCTCTCTCTCTCTCTCTCTCTCTCTCTCTCTATGTGACACACACACACACACACACACACACACACACACACACACACACACACACACACAAATTCTTCCTCCCTATGAATGCAAATATGCTGAATCTCAGACACTTGTAAAATCACAGTTATTTAATTTGATATGCTATCATACAAAATTAAAATAATAATAATAAGGAGAAGAAGAAGAAGAAGATATAATATGTAATTTATTTCAAACAAATGTAAGGAAAACCATCTTTATTCATTGTTGCATGGTTCATACTAATAACCAGCATAATGTATGCAAAATTTCCTCCATACAATTGTTTCACAATTTATAGGACTCACTAATTTTAATTCCAGACCATTACTTGGTCTTCCCCTTTTAACCTTCACTTAAAATCAGTATATATTCCTTGATTAGTGAATGTATTGCTGATATCTTTACAAAATATTGCAGTAATCTGTAAGTAAAGACACAGTGTTTCCCAACAACTGAAGTGTCAAAGAAGAAGGATGTTGGTGTATGTGGTGAAGATAGAGTTAGTAATGCCAACTTACAAACTTCAGGTACAGCTGTATCTAAATTTTTGTTGTTTGATGAGCACAGTAGCTGACAGCGGTCTTCACCAACTAGTTCTTCAAATGAATGAAATATTGTGAGTTTAGTTTTTAAATGTATGAAGTATTTAGTTTAAAAATACAGTAGTCTAATAATTTATGATTTTCTGCATGCATTCAGTGAACTGATGAGATCTACAAACATCATAATTAGGTGTATATCGATGGATGGAGACAATGAACTGAATTCAAATTTCACAGTGGTTACTTAAGAGATGCTTGCACAAGGTGCTTCATACATAACTATCACAAATCCTTATGCCTATCCGGTACTAGTATGATACATATTGCATAAGTCTTCACATTGTCACAACAATCTTGCTCATCATGGAAGAAAGTGATGGAAAATATTATGGTGAAAAGAAGGTGTATAAAAATAATCATGATGTTTCCTCACATACCTCTTGTGGTGAACAGTGCTAAACTAGTATGATGTTAGTGGATAACACAGATTTAACACCAGACTGTTGCCAATATATACAGCAGTTGAAAGAACTTACTGCAAATCACGTCATAAGATGAAAACCATATTTTATCTTCATTGTTTTTTTTTCTGGGCAATAAATAAATAAAATAACTTGTTATAGCAAGAACAAATACAGTATATGGAACATAGTACTTTATAGAACAGCATGTAAGATACAGATTGTGCATAGCACTGACACATTGACTGCACAACAGTAATACATCATAAAGAATAGGCCTAGCACTCGCTTGCAATCACTTCAATAATACTGTTTCTTTGACGGCACACCAGAACATGTCAGGTGACTGACCCAAGTGGCATTTTTAAGCAGGCCTGTGACCTGTATGGACGTGCTCTCTCTGAAACTGCATTCATCAGTTAATACATCACTCCTCACTTTTAGGGGTGGGAAGACCACATAAATACACATATACGCAAAAACAGTGGGCAAAGAAAAATGCATGATACAGAAAAGAAGCACTAGTACCAAAAAAGCACTAATAAAGACAAAGCACTGGTACCATGAAAAAGGAAAAAAGAAACACTGATCTCACAAGGCACCAAGATTATGAGTCACAGAAAATACCAGTGATGATAGTGATGTCCATTTCATCACCCAGTGTTGGTGGCTGGTGCAGAAATGATGAGGGGGTATGTTGGGATGCTGTCTTCTCTCTCATGAGAGGCCATAGGTTAGGACAAGGAATGGCATCTCCATAGTGACGTCATCATTAATGTCATTGTTCATTGCCAGAGGTGGGGACATAAGAGATGATGGCTGCACAGGATATGCAGCAATGGAACTGTTAGCAGTGGCTGTGGCATCTGGTGGACAAACCAGACTGTCTGCAATGCAGCAACATGCATCAGCTGTGTTGGAGGCAGAGTACGTGGAAGGCCCTCCATAACAGGCTCCACCATGCTTATTGAAGTGATGGAATGGCTGCCCATCAGGAGAGTGGATGACAAACAGGCACTGGCCTTGGTGACACTTAATGACAGCAGGAACCTAGTTTAGCCTGCAGCTGAAACCATGAGCCCAATCAAGCACACCCAGCCAAAACTGTCATGGGGCTGGTAATGTGAGCAGACATGGTGTCAGATGGAGTAGGTGAAGAAGGTCCCTTGGTTGGTGTCCATGTACCAGTTCCACCAGGCTCTTGTCCCCCACTGGAGTGAAACAGTACGAACTCAAGAAACTGTTTAAAACAGCTTCAGAGGACATGCCAGATATATACTTCTGCATGTGAGTTTTAAACATCTAAATCATGTGTTCAGCCTCACCATTACAGTGAGAATGAAACTGGGGAGCTGTGAGATGGCTGATACCACTAGACTGACAAAGAAATGCAAATTCTTGAGAAACAAATTGGGAGCTGTTACCAGTAACCACACTCTATGGAAGTTTTTCAGTTATAAATAACTTACACAGGGTCAAAATAGTGGTCACCATGGATGTCGACGGACAATACATCATGTAGTGAATCTTGAAACAGGCATCCACTACAGTTAGCCAATACTGTTTTAGGGAGGACACAGCAAAATCAACATGTAGAAGCTCCCACTGGAACTTTGGCATTGGCCAGGGGGAAAAAGAAGCCTGTAGGGCTGCCTGTTGCTGAACACAGTGAATGCAAGTGGTGGTAGGTTCTGCAATATCCCCATCTATGCCTGACTAATACACAAGTTGGCAGTCAAAAGCTTTGGTGCGAGAGGTCCCTCAATTTCCAACATGCAAATGTTGCAGTACATTATGGAATAAGGAAGTGAGAATCACAAACCGGGGTGAAGAGTCCTCCATAGCTGACAAAAGAACCCCATTAAACACAGAAAGGCTGTACTGGTGGGTGAAGTAAATATGCAAGGCATAAAAGATGCAGAAGATAGGATCTGACTAAGCAAAAGATCTGCGGTGACATCTGGTGTTTACCTGGTGTTATCGTGGCACTAGTAATGGGAAAACCATCGACCACATTCTGTTTCTCAGTGTCTAAATAGAAAGAAACCAAACTCACCCTGATCAAATGCTGGGTCCAGCCAAATCAGAAGGTAAGATAAGGCATCAGAGTTGGCCTGTTGTATCACCTGCCAGTATTGGAGCTGATGATGATAACAGGAAAGGAAGAGAGCTCACTGCTGCAAACAATGTGTTGCCTTGTGCAACACAGAAGCTGAAGAGTTAAAAAGAGCAACCAACAGCTTGTGATCCACAATTAAACTGAACTCATAACGACACAAGAAGACCTGAAATTTCTTAAGGGTGAACACAATTGCTAAAGCCTCCTTTTCAGTCTGTGAAGACCGCTGCTGAGTAGGAGTTAAAGTCTAAGAAGAATAAGCAATGGGTCATTCAAATCCATGTGTGTATTTGTCCATGAAGACCATGCTGAGAGGCATGTGTAGCCAAGACAAGATGCTGACCCAGCTGAAAAGTGGCCACATGTGGCACAGACTGAGGGTTAGGTTTAAGCAATATGAGTGCTTACTCACAAGACAGGGACCAAAAAAGGCACGTTTTTGCACAAAAGTGTATGCACTAGCTGACCCAAAGAGGATGCGTTTGATTAAAACTTATGCTAGTACACAACTTTCCTAGAAACACTGGCAAAGATGCAATTGCACCAATGTGGTTATGCAATAGCTTGATCTCTGTGTGAGAAACATGAAGAGCTAGGTACTCATTTGATGGCTGAAAAAACTGAGATGTTGCAAGATTGCACAGCAAAACAGAGAAAAATGATCAGATATTGCTAATATGGTCTACGGAGGAAGAACCCAAAACAACTACAACATCAAGGTAATTGATTTGTCTGGGTACAGAGGCTGTCAGCTGTTCTAAAAGATGCTAAAAAATTGTGGGTGCACTAGCATCACCAAAAGGCAAGCGTTGATACTGGTATAAACGAGAAAGTGTATCTGTAATGAGAAGGCAACTAGTGGCCTCATCCAAGGGAAACTAGAAGTATGCTCCCTACAAATCAGTCTTGGAAAAGTAGTGGGCCTCTGACAATTTTGCAAGTAACTCATCAGAGTGGGCCAAAGGATACATATCTATCATTGACTGTCCATTAATCGTGACATCAGCTTCTTAACAATTACAAGTGGTGTAGTCCATTCACTGTTGTTCCATGAAACCTTGCTGCTGGGCAATGAGACATTGGAGTATTTCTTCCATTGAAAGGTTTATCGAGTGACATAGCACTGTACAACACAGAGAAAAAAGAACCCTCACTCAATGCCAAGTTTGTTATAGCAAGAACAAACATTTTATCTGGAACATTGTGCTTTATAGAGCAACGTGTATGGTACAGGTTGTGTGTAGCACTGAACACATTGACTGGACAACAGTAATACAACCTAGGATAGGCTAAGCATTCATTTGTGATCACTTAAATAATGTTGTTTGTTTGGTGGCTCACCAGAGCATGCCAGACGGCTGACCCCGGGAGATTCTACAAGCAGACCTGTGAACTGTATAGATTCTCTGTAACTGTGTGCATCGTGAGTGAAGGTACACCATAACTCTTATTAGTTGTAACATAAATGGCATTGAACTCAAATATTTGAGATAATGTATATTATATGACTTCCATTTCAATACTATATCAGAATCACACCCAAAAATTTTGCAAACTTCATCTAACTGGTGGTATTTGTTAAGGATGAGATAATGTATATAAAAGAGAGTTGGATGCTCTTTGTCTATTTTATGAGAAACAGTTATGAATTTTTAGGATCATTTCATTTATGTTCTCTGCTGTTGTATCTCTTGACTACAATGCTTGCATAGTCAGCAAAAGAACAATTCTTGCTTCTTTGGTAAGTGACAGAAAAGGTTAAAAATGGAGCCAATTTTGTACAATGTGGCACATTAGTAGTGATTTCTCCCCTTCTGAAAATGCTATTTCAATACTCACACTCCATCTGATTGTTGTTGCAGCTTTCTGTTAGCTAGACAAGATAGAAATAAACCTATTCCCACAGCATCCATAACATCATAATTTCAAGTACTTAATAAAGAATACTGTTTACAGTACAATAAAAAGAACTGAGATAAGTTACAGAAAATATCAGTTATTGAAATATTGTCATTCAAAAATTATGTTGATCAATGAATTGAAAACTGCAGTTAACATATGGTGTGTTGTGGGCTGATCACTCTGTTTTTAAAATAATTGAAAAGCCATGATTGCTTCAATCATTTATTAGATGACTGGTTTCAGCACTCTGAGGTGCCATCATCAGATCTGAAATGTGGATTAACATTTATAAAACCATATGGATATCATGGAATATGAGGCAGACCATCTGATAGAATCACTGTCACAACCAATAAAAAATAATAAACTGCTCTCATGGTCGTTCTTGCCATAAAATATAAAACTGAAATCACCAGATGAAACTACAACAGTTCACCTATCACCGGTTAGAGTGATGATACCGACCGGTGTTGGCGAGCAGTGGTAGTTTCATCTGGTATAAATGAAATGTCGTGTGACGAGGGCCCCCCGACGGGTAGACCGTTTGCCTGGTGCAAGCCTTTTGATTTGACGCCACTTTGGTGACTTGCGCGTCGAGTTTCATCTGGTGACTTCAGTTTTATATTTTATGGAAAGAAAGACCATGAGAGCAGTTTATTATTTTTTATTGGTTGTGATAATCATTTTATCACATGGTCTGCCTCATATGCCATGATGTCCACATGCTTTTATAAATGTTATTCCTCATTTCAGATCTGATGATGGCACTTTCAGAGTGCTGAAACCGGTCATCTAATAAACGATTGAAGCAATCATGGCTTTTAAATTATTTTAAAAATTGAAAAATGGTTGCTCTGTAGAAATATGGTTCTGAAACACAAATTCAAAATTTTGAATTGTGATGTTCCTGTCATTTGATTAGAGTACAGCAGACAAAACAAAATATGGTTAGCACAATTTCACTGATAATGATAGTAGTAATAATAATAATTATAATAATACTTTATTCACCATCAAATGATTCATTGTGTTTGTATAAAAACAGGCTACAGTTCTTGATGACTAATTTTAAACCTGCACATTGTGAATGCTTTTCTTAAAGTGCAGTTCTGTGCCTGCTGATGAAAATTTTCTCTTTATTTCTGAAACTGTACTGATGCAAATCAGAACAAATACAGGACTGTAGTCTTTTAACAAGTAATAGGGCCTTTAGAATGTGCATGTTTACTTCAGTTAGCACACCAGTTTTTGGAAACAAGCCACAGCATGGTTCCTTATATTTTGCTCCACAAATGATTCTTATAGCCCTTTCTTCAAGTAGCAATAGCTTATATAGGTTTGCTCTGGTTGTTGCTCCCCAAATTTCTATTCTGTAATTCAGGTGAGAGGAGAATAAGGCATGGAGTCAGTCTTTGGGACAACAGTGTCTTTGCAGAACTGTCTAATTGCAAATATGTTCTTAGACAACTTACATGCTAAAATGTCAACATGTAGATCCCATTTCAGATTGCTTTGAATTGTTAAACTGAAGAATTTTACACTAAACTCTTCTTTTTACTCATTCATTGCCTATGTACAGTTTAACTTCATCACTAAAACTGATGTTGTTCAACTCCTTGAGACAAGTTTTAGTAGTGGTTACATTTAGATGGATTTCATTAAAGTACTGAACAATTTCATTTGTCACATTTTTACAATGGGTCTCTAGTTTGATAAATGATTCCATTTTTCACACAACAGATGACTAATCCTCATACAGAACTACTTTGAAACTTTGTGCACATTATTTTACACCATTTACATACATAAAAAACAGAAGAGGAGCCAACACCAAGTCCTGGGGCGCTCTGTATCTTATATTAGTGATTTTGGATTTGTGAACACCACTTTTGGTTTTGAGCAGTACATACTGCTTTCAGTTAGTCATGTAAGACTTTATTAGGTCGTGAGCACTACCTCTCGTGAGCACTACCTCTCGCGAGCCAGTGTTCCACAGCCTATCTAACAGAACCGTAGCATTCACACGGTCAAAAGCTTTCTCCAGGTTGAGGGATATACCTGCAACATGTTACTTGCTCTCAATGTCACTTACTAACGCTTCAGTTAACAGAGCAGCTGCTATGCTAATTGATTTACATTTTAAAGACCCATTTTGACTCAATGTAGCCTCCATCAGCTGTGATGCATCTGGCCCAACATTCTTTCCATGATGTAAATGCACTTTGGTAAAATTCTGGGGATTGACTTTTACACCATTGCTTGACACAGGAAATAATGTCTTTCTCACTATCAAAAGTTTTACTGCACAAGTGGGCCGTCAGATGACCAAAGAAGTAAAAATCAGATGGAGCCAAATCTGGACTGTAGGGAGGATGAGGAACAATTTTCCAATACATTTTCCTGATTTTCTCCTGTGTCGTAAGGGCTGTATATGGTTTGGCATTGTCATGGTGTAGTCTTATGAGCTGACCCTGAAGCTGTGGTCTGTGGGTCTTGATGGCACATTGCAGCTTGTCCAGTGATAAACAGTAACAGTACCAGTTAATTGTGGAGCCAGGTTCCAAAAAGTCAATGAAAATGGCACCACACTGATCCCAGAAGAAGGAGGCCATCACCTTTCGGCCTGCTGCTCATCAAAGTCTTGGTTTCTTCTTCCAAGGAGAACTCAGATGACGCCACTCCATGGATTGGGTTTTGCTCTCAGGTTCAGACAAAAATAACCATGTTTCATCCTGGGTAATGATGCCATCAAAACACTGTTTCCATTCTTCAGTAAAGGTCTTCACAAGACCCTCGCACACATTCTTCCTCATCGTTTTCTCCTTATCCATATCACTCACGGCCATCGATGGATTGTCCAGTAGAGAGAAATCACCTACTTTAAACCTCTGCAACTACTGCAGGATACTATTGTGATCCACTGTGTCTTTGCTATAAACATGGAGCAACTTCCTGTGAATCGAGGTGGCAGAGTCAGCGCTAGTCTTGAACAGGGACTCCATCACCGACCGTTGTCACAACCTGACATCTACTTCACGGTCCATTAAGGCTAACCTGTAAATAAAAGAAAATGCTTGTATATACCAATGTATATATGTATGTATATGTATAATAAAGTCATACATATACATGTATATGTATATATGTATATATGTTAAGAAAAAATTTCATTCTCCTCCTGCAAAAAATGAAAAAAGAAATAGAGACAACTGTGCAAACTGTTCTGAATGCGCATTGTGTATGACTTTTTCAACTATTTTGGAATGGGCAGAAAGTATTGAGATTTGACTGTAATTTTCACTTTTGTATTCGTCACCTATTTGAAGATTAATGTAACCAGGGAAATTTTAACCTGTGTGGGATGGTGGCCAGCTCTGTTATATTGTTTACTGCTACACAAAGAGGTACAGAGACAGTTTTTCTACACACTTATAATTCATTAGTATTGAGGGCATCATGCCCAGCAGAACTGGAGGATTTTAAAGAGCAATTGATTTTCATTCTTTCTTTGCAATTTTTGGGGGATAGAGATATGCTGTGCTCAGATGGATTGCCTTTAAAATTATACAACAGGTTATTATGTTTGTCAGTGATAGCTTCCCTTACTGAAGAAAAATATCCATTGAAAATATTTGCAACTTCAAGTTGGTCTTTCACAACTACTGCACAGTGGTCAATAATAAAGTCCATACAGGATTTGTCTCTGCCTGTTCTAAAACAGTTTATCACTCCCCAGAAGCCAGTAGTAACAAAGTGAAGCTTGTTAGCAACATAGTTGCTTGTTCACAGTATTAATAAATCTTTTTAATATTCTTGATACATTTTGAAGGTCTCCATTAGCTTGAGAGTTTCTCTCTTATTCAACATTCCACTATGGAGTAATTTTAATATTTCCTTGCTTCAGTGACATCAGTGGGTACTTCTGTTTATATTTTTTGTTTGTATCACTTTTTTGGCTACAACTGAGTATGTGGCATCAAAACAGTAGTAGAAGTCAGCAGCAAAGCTATCATAGGAAAACCTACCATTCTGAAATCATGGTATGTGTGCAAATATGCAGCTCAGTCTGTTGATGTTATCATTATACATAAATCATTTGCTTACACATAGTTTTCCTTAGTGATGAAGGGCATCTCATTTATCTCCAACTGCAGCTATATTGCATGGCAATCAGAGATGGCTAGTTTTAGAACAGATGTGGGAAATATGGGTCATGTTTGTTATTACTTTATCTAGACCTGTTTCGCTGTTTCCTGTTTCTCTAGTTGGCTTATGGATAATTGGGGTCAGATTGAATTTGTGGAGTAGGAGGTATAGCTTTTAGGAGTTGGCATCATTGTTTAATAAGTCTACATTTACATCCCCTATCATTATAAGATTTACATGGCCTTTCAACCCTGAAAATGTACTATCTATATTTATTAGAGAGATAGATACATTTTTGAAAAAGGTATCCATGCAAGCCCCAGGTGGCCTATACATGACAATAATCACTATATTTTCTCCATCGTATCTTAAATTTTTTGCAGAAAATTATCTGACCCCTCCTAAGCAGAATGTCCTTACAGCAATAACACTGAAATTACTTGCTTTTACAGTGAAGATTGCTACACCAGAATTTCATGAAAAGTGGTTGATTATTGCTTATTAGATCTTCAGTGTACAAATATTCAGCTACAACTAAGGTATTAGGTCTGTCAACACCTGCAATGATATGCAGATCATTCCCGAAATTGCTTCGGGCAAATGCTGGAATAGCTCCTTTGAAAGGGCATGGCCCATTTCTTTCCCCCGTCCTTTCCTAACGAAGCTTGTGCTGCATATCGAATGACCTCATTGTCGATGGGACATTAAACTCTAACCTCCTTCTCCTCCAAATAACTGTACTTATTTTTAGGCTACCAAAATTCTGGTGTAGGACATTGAGTTTTTTCTGCTGGCCCATACAGGGTGATTTAGGAATACCCAGCTGTCCAGCAGGTTTTACAGTTTTTCCTGGCTTGCCTGCAGTGGCTCTTAGTGTTACAGATCCTGATTTGGTGGGTTGTGCCATTCCAAGGCAATCCACTTATTTATACCACTTTGTGGAGAATTTTGTCTAATTTTCACAACAGTAAATTTCCTGACGATTGTTTTGCCTCTTTTATTCATGTGCATACCATGAGCTGTCTGCAGGTCTCTTTCTAGATTGCTGACATTTATTAGAGACACACTGTGACATTTATTACATATTGTCTTAAGCCTTGTGCAGTGTTCCATTAGATTGTGTCTCTGTATAATATTAACAACAATTACTTTAGTGCTATTTAACTTACTAAGTGTCACTTTCATGTGCCTGATAGTGTAATTTGCTTGATCTTTTGCTATATCTTTTGTATCTCCCGTGATTATGACATAATTATTTTCTGAGAAAGATTCACTATCTAGCACACACAGCTTCACAACAGCAGAAAGAATTGCTACAGATTGAATGTGAGCCATAGCTGTAAAGTTGTCTTGGATACTCACAATGTTCTGTGCTGTTCCCTGAACATGACTATCTCCATATATTAGAATTCTATAGTTAATAAGATGCAGTATTATTCAGACATTAATGCAACTTTTTTGTGGAAAGATACCTTTAGATAATTACATAACAAGACAATGCACACACTGCAGCCTGCTCAAATATTCAGTTCATTGTTCATGAATTCTACAACTGAGTAGTAGCATCACTGAAGTAGAATATCATGTAGCTTTCTTTTCATTGAACTGGGTTCATACTCAGAATGTCTTTGGCTTTTAGTATATTGTAAATTTTCATTCTCATATACTGAGGAGATTGAGCATATAGATTAAAACAATGAGCAGGGAGCAGTAAATTATATTTATTTCTTGTATTGCAAGTGTGACCAAAGCATTTCTCCTTGCATAATTCTAAATTTCTATGTAAAAACATGATAACATCATAGACACCTAGGGAGGGAACTGTTAACAGTTTTAGAATTTTAACTAACAGGTGACATGATTTCCTTGGATACACTTCACACATTTCTAATAATTCTTTTGTGTGATTTCAGTGTGCACATTATGTTGCTCGAATTTCCACAAAACGCAATATCATATCTTATAACTGACTAAAAGTAGATATAATATGCAATTTTTCCTTTTGTCCCTGTCGGTATCATTAGCTAATATTTGCATTGCAGATGTAAATCTACATACATAGTTTGTTTACTTGATAGTCGACATTTCCAATTTAAATTCTAGTCCAGGTTTAATTATAAATATTTCATTGTATCCATCTCTTATAAATGTTGGTTTTTATGGTTTACTTTAATTTCCTAGGATGTTGACTGTTTGGTTCTAAGCTGGATCATTTGCGTTTTTGAAATGTTCAGGGTTAATTCATTGAGACGAAATCATGTTTCTAAAGTATCTATTGCACTGCTGATACAGACAGGAATATTTTCTGACTCACACTTGACAATTAATGCGGATGTATCATCCAAAAATGAAACCAATGTGGCACTAGATTGATTAGTAGGTCATTAATGAAAAATAGAAACAAAGTAGGTCCTAGAACAGGATGCTGAGGGCACCTTATGTTACTGTCTTCCATTTGAAAGAATAATTTGCTGCTTTTGCAGAAACAGTCACTCATTGTTTCCTATTGCTCATGAACAAAGTGAGCCAATGTAGAACATTATCTCCAATTTCACATCCCTGCAGCTGTATTCTTACCATTTAAGATGTTCTAATCTTGTCAGCAAATTTGTTAATTGCATCTATAACACTTTTTCCATACTAGAAACCAAATTGATTTTTCAAAATAATCTCTTGTTTTTCAATAAAATTTTGAACCTGTGTAGCAGCAACTTTTTGAACACTTTTGAGAGGATTTTAAGAATAGATATGGAACAATAATTTTCCATATCATCTCTTGACACTTTTTTTAAACAGTAGTTTTACTTTTGCATACTTTAGCACCTCTGGGAAACATCCTTGTTCAAAAGATTGGTTTAATATAATAAATATTGGGTGTCCTGTTATTTTACTTAGGAATTTGAGAACTTTTGCAGATATTTCACTCCAACCTGCAGGACATTGATTTTTCAGTATCAATATAATATTTTCTGCTTCTACTGCTGGCACTGTTTTAAAATTTTGTAAGGCAGTCAGGCCCTTGATCTGGTACAAATGGCATGCTTTGTTGTCATAATCTACAACACTGTCATCTGATTTCACCACTACATTAATGAAGAATTCATTGAAGCATTCTGAAATTTGAGCTGAATTTACAAGAATGATTTTTACAAATTTCATGACTAGACGCTTTAATACCTAATTCAGATTTCACAACTGACCACACAGCTTTTCGTTTATTCTCATGTCTTTAAAATTAATTTATTATTTGCCATTCGCTTTCCTGACTTCACACTTATTTAAATGTAATTTTTTTATAATCTTGTATATTTAGCAAATTTGGTACTTTTATTATACCTTAGTTGTGTAGCTGTCTTTTCTTATCACTAGAGATTTTGTACCTTTAGTGATCCATTTCAATTTTTTGTCACTATATTAAAACAAGTTTCATGTGGAATCATTTCATTAGAAACATTTTAAAAAACTACTTAAAAATTTGTGGTGTTTGAAATATTTGCTCAAAGTGCCATAGTGTCCCACTCAGCTTGTCATGAAATAAGATCTCATTTACCTGATTAAAGTTCCTTTTTATGTAGACTTTTTTACACAGAACTTCCTTACTTGATATGGGCAGCTCAATTAATAATGCTGAATGATCAGAAACTCCTAAATCCAAATGGTCAAACACCTAATTTATTAAAATTTGTCAATACATGTAGCTGACTGAGAACTCTATCTCACTGCTTCTGAAAATTTTTATTTCAAACATTATTTTTTTATTAAATGAATAGATTTTGGTGCTTCAGTGTTTTGACTCAATGCACTGATATTTAAATCAGCAGAAATTTCAATTTTTTTCTTTTTCTCTTTACTGAAGTGTTTTAGCAAAAACTGAAGTTTACATAGGAAATGCTAAGTTGAACTCTTCCCAGGATTTTATAAATTGATGTTATAAGAACATATATGTTCCTTAATTTTGACGTAATAAACCTCAAAACTACATTCTTCATCCAGACAGTTAAAGTCACTTGTTACATGGTAATCTACACCTGAATAAGTATGCATGAACCTCCTACTGACTTATTTTTTGTAGAAAAGCTAGTAGCTACCTTAAAGTTTTCAGTTTTACTTAATATTTTTATTGTACTGTCATGAAGTGTTCATTTCAACAAATTATGTCAATAATTTTAATCTCAGTCAAAATCATTTGTAGTTTATCTATTTCAGAGGTTATGTCACCCAAGTATTCAGCATCTAAGCCATTTACATTATAGCGCATGATATATTTACTCTCAGTTAAGACTGACTAGTCTCAATTTGGCAGAAATATGCAACATTCTTGAATGTGTGATCTTAATTGCTTTACTAAGGAAGGTTAGAGTCTAATGATAAAGTATTAAACATGAAGACCTGAGTGGGTATTCAATAATTTCTCATTTGCCTAGCCATTTCCTGACAAGTGTTTGACGCAGGAGTGAGTGTCTTGATGGTGATGTAGTAGTGCACGATCCTGCTGGCAAATGGAGTTGTCATCTGCCTGGAGATACTGAGGAACAAAGGCATGAGTTTAGTTTCCTATTGATGACAAAGTAATCAAGAGCTGGAGTGCAATCAAGGATATATCAAGTGTGGAGAAAGTAAATTGATCACATCCTTTGCTTTGGCTTTAACAATGTAGGGAAATTTTAGATTATCTGTCTGCCTCTGTAGTGTAGTGGTAGCGTTTCCACCATCCATGCAAGGGGCCCAGGTTTGATTCCTGGCAGGGGACTAAAAAGGACTTGCAATACGGCCGCCGAACTCCCCCGCATGGGGCCTCCAAACCCAAAATGCCATACGATCATTTCACCTTTTATCTAAGCCTGGTTAGTTCATTAAAGATGTTAATCATGGTCCTCCTGAACAGGAGTTCTGTGGCTTAACCACTGGGATACCACATTCAGTATTAGAGTTGGCGAATACAAGTATCCTGCACCAGAATTCCCTTAAAAAAATGGACTTTGTGATTTTTCTGTCAGACAAAAGCAACACACTGTCAACCCATGAATATTATTTACTTACTGTGCTACAATGTACTGATTTTCATTGCCCCAATATATGCAGTTCTAACTGACTGTTACATTCATATCTGAAAGCTTATTAACAGGTTAAACATACAAAATGGTCAGGTGTTTTCAACAATTTCCCACGATCCCTGTCCAGTTTCTAAGAAGGAATTGCTAACCTGGTCCTCTTTATTATGATTATGAAGTTACTTGGAAATAAAGTGAATCAGTTTCATTTACTTCCACATCGTATTATTCTTGCAGCTTCAACAGAAACGGTTACTGTCATCTCTATAAACTTAATAATCAAATTCCCTCCCTCTCCTGGTCGTTGTCAGTTTTGTGCCCTGGAGTCATTACTGTTCAGCCAAGTAGCTCCTCTATTGGCATAATAAGGCTGAGTGCACCCTGGTAGGTCAACTGCACATGGCAGTCCAGATTTTCACCCATCCAAGTGCCATCCATGGCTGACAGTGCTTAAGTTCAGTGATTTGACTTAATAATCAAATAGTGCAAGAAAAAAAGAAATAGTTATTATTGAGATGACATTACAGTATGGTAGTAATGCATTTTTCATCCAGAAATACTCTTTCACAAATTTTAAGCAGTTTATATTCTGAAACAGTTCACATTTTAGACTGTGTACAAAAACAGTGTGAAACATACACAGGGTGGAAAAAATATGGTAACACCAAAAACACAACTTCTGGTTGAGTTTACATATGAAGAGTGAAACATGGTGGGGGTTCATTGAAGATTTTGGTAACAATATCATAGTATTCCATGGGCCCCATGGTTACTCAGCAGGGAAAGAGTTGACATTGAAACCAGCTTCCAGTTATCTCAGGGTGGATAAATATGGATGGGATAACAGGATACTATATTCTGTTCAAGGGAATCTAGCACCATTCTTCCTGTAAAACAGTGACAAGTTCAGATCTCAGGCTGGATAAATATGAATGGGATAACAGGATACTATATTCTGTTCAAGGGAATCTAGCACCATTCTTCCTGTAAAACAGTGACAAGTTCAGGAAACAATGATGGAGGACAATAATAATCACATGCTCTTCTCATCAAAGTAGACCACAAAGGCTCAATAATATTAAGATCTTGTGGCCGTACCAGTGGAGATACAAAATATCATCCTTGGGCTCACAAAACCTATTCTGGATTATGTGAGCTTTGTGAATAGGAATCCTGTTACCCTGTTACCTTGGAACATAGCATCATCTCTGGGGAACAAAGCCGTACAGTGGGAGATATCTCATCAGATAAATTGGTCACATAATGCCTGGCAGTAATATTACCCTGCCGAGTAACCACAGGGCCCACGGAATGCCACAATATTGATGCCCGAATCTTCAGTGAACACTCACCATGTGTCACTCTTGGGATGTAAACTTAACCAGAAGTTGGAAACAATGTGAAACAAGACTTATCCAACCAAATAAGAATCTTTATTTGCTCCACAGTCCATTTTATGTTTTTTCTATTACAAGCATCTGAATTACTGATGTGTGGTTTTGGAATTCCAGCTTTCTTGCTTATGGAGCTTTCATGCTACTGACAGAATTTGGGAGTGTGATAGTCACTTCTCCAGTGATTTCTACAACTGCCATAATCTCATTTTTCATCACAGTCCTCTTCAATGACCATCTGACAAGATCACTCAACACGTGCTTTGTTCACATTGTGACTTAGAGGATAAAGTTCATCTGCTTATCCCTGCATGTGGTATAAATCCTCAATACAGAGCCTCTTGAAGCACCAGACACATGCTGCCTTGGTTATGGAAGTACCCCCCCCCCCCCCCCCCCTCATACAAGCATCAACCATTTGCCCATGTTTGATTTCAGGTAGCCCCAGCTACATAGAACATTGTTCTAGTTATGACTGGCAGTTACAATATATTGAGGACATTGCCATTCATGGGCAAATACAAGAGAACAACCTGCCACCTTGGCTAGTACTGCATTTATGTCCAGGAATGCATTTCCCATGGTGTTTCCATATTTTTATCAAATCCCTATACATCAGGACATCTATCGGATGAGGACAGAGACCTCAGAGCCAGCTGTTTAATTTTGCTTCAGAAGATTATTATTTTATGGCAACCAATGGCATTTGCTTCACTAGCAAAAGTTGGCTCATGTTCAGGAAGCACACCAAGATCTATGCAATTACAGATTCAGCTGTGGTGGACAAAAAAGTTGACTGAATCCTAATTAAGGCAGATGAGTTGAGTGAAGGGCAAAGAAAGGAGGAAAGCCACATCTTCAAAACTGTTTCCTCAGTTTGTCATGCAGTATTAGTAAACTGCAGGAGATGATAACTGTGATATCTTGGTGTTCATAAACTTCTATAAAGTATGATTAAAACTAATTATTTAAATTACAAATCAGATGTGAATGATTTATGCATAAAGTGCTTGGGCAGTTTGTGGACACAGGAGGAGAGAAAAGGATTTAGTGCTCTCTGTACATGCACACTATTTTGTTCAATGGGTGATCTTGCACCCCACGAGATGGAGTAAGCATCTAGCACTCACAGTACAGTAATGATGCTACTTACAAGCAAAGAGAGAGGTTTTTGGTTTAGCAGAGGAAGGCTGTATTTTAGGTCAAAAATAAATTTACAAAGCATCTACTATGCAAATACAGTTACAGGATGGAAAGAGTTTGATACTGTATCTGTACTGATCACGTAGCTCTCTCATTTTCTGAAAGAACAGTAAGTGCTTTTATATAAGGCCATTAAGGAGTTGCCTTATGTAGTTGTAGAGGGTGAGCAAAATATTAATATTTGTTGCCACCAAAATTGCTGATCCCTTGACGAGTGATATAAAATATCTGATAGTCAGCCAAGTTAAATTTGAAACTGAACTGAAGAAGTTTCTCCTTGACAACTCATACTTTATAGAAGAATGCATAAAAGGTGATCAGCAGGAATTATTAACTTAGGATTGTAGATGCTCAGAATGTAGCCATATTTATATGTGAATGTTTAACACAAATATAAAATGATTTGTTACACATCATTATGATTAATCATACAAACAATCTACAGAACACAATACATATCTTAGGAAATCCAAGTTAGTTGTTTACTCAGACAGTCATGGTCGTGATCTTGCAAAAATCTTGCAAAACAAACACAATCTTATAGCTACCTGCTATGTAAAACATGGGGCCCCTATGAACGAAGCTATAAGGAACACACAGCGTGATAACACTACACAAGAAAATCAGGTTTTAGTTATACTTGGTGGTGCAAAAAAATGGTTCAAATGGCTCTGAGCACTATGGGACTTAACATCTGTGGTAATCAGTCCCCTAGAACTCAGAACTACTTAAACCTAACTAACCTAAGGACATCACACACATCCATGCCTGAGACAGAATTCGAACCTGCAACCGTAGCGGTCACACGGTTCCAGACTGAAGCACTTAGAACCGCTCGGCCACTCAGGCCGGCCTTGGTGGTGCAAATGGTGTTTATTGCAATGAACTGAAAAGTGCCATCTGTGACCTCCGGAAAACCCTAGATACAGTTAAAATAAAAGTGTAATAGTGACTGGAATACCACACAGATATGACCTAATAGAAACGTCATGTATCAACCAAGAAATTATTAAGGCCAACAGGCAATTTCACAAAATATGCAAAGCATACAGAAACACAAACTTCCTAGATGTGAAATTCTTCAAAGGAAACACTTCACCAGGCAAGGTAGCCATTTAAATACTCATGGGAAAAAGTTTATAGGTTCTAGAATAAATGAGGTGGCTGAGATGATGTACACAAAAAACATCATGCCTATTATTGTATCAAATCAAAACAGAGCAGCCACCTCATCACAGATGATACCAGCAACACAAAATGCAGCAGAACAAACACAACCAATAGCAGTTACACAAAATGCAGCAGTACAAACAATAATCAGAACAGAAATGCCAACAACAGCATCACCATCAACAGCAGCATCACAGGCAGCAGTAACAGCAGAAATCCCAGCAATAGCAGGAACAGCAGCAGTCATGGAAACAACCATCCATGGGGCAGCAAGTAGATGGAAAAAGACACCTCCTTCCTATCTGAAGGATTTTTTAGTGGTAGATATGACAAAAAAGAAGCCACCAAGATAAGTAACATTAAATGTCTAACAGTACTCCACCAAAATATTCAGTGTGTAAAAAACAAAGTGCTACAGCTGGAAGTCGAGTTACAAATCTTAGACAGCACTGTTATCTGTATTACAGAGCACTGGTGTGAAGAAATTGAAATCTTATATATTAATTTACCCTCATATGTCCAAGCACGTTCTTATTGCAGAAACACAGTGAAAGGTGGAGGATCATGTATTAATGTTAAGAACGGTCAGAAATGATATTATCATGCTAAGTGTAGACAAAGACTTTGCAGTGTCAGCAATAGAGATAGTTGCTATAAATATGCCCAAGAAACTAACTATATTATGTGTATATCATTCTCCCAGTGATAATTTAGAGATATTTTTTTCAAAACTTATACAAAGCCTAGAACTAGTGTTGACTCTGAAACATAATATCCTTTTGTGTGGGGACTTTAACATAAATATAACTAAAACAGTTGGCACCAGTAATACGTTTATGAATATCCTACATAGTTTTGGTCTACCATCACTAGTCAACTGTGCAACAACAATAACCACACATTCCTCATCTACAATTGACAATGTAGCTACAGATGTAGGCAGAGAAAACTGATGTACTTGTCAAAAATCTGGGACTGCCTGACCACCTATGTCAGATTATAAAAGTAAAAGCTTGTGTAAAACAAGAATCAAAACTGCATGTATATAAAAGAGTCTACTCTCCATCAGCTTTGAAAGAGTTTTCCTTAAAGTTAGTACATGAAAGTTGGGAAGGAGTATACATAGAAACTAAAGTAAATAGCAAGATCCCCAATTTTATGTCTGAGTTTAAATTAAAATTTGAAGAAACATTCCCCAAAGCATTAATTCCCATTCGAACACCCAACAACAACAAATGGATTACTAAAGGAATTAGAAAAAGTGCTGAAACTTGTACATACTTAAACTCCAATAAAAAGGAGAATAGAGATCCATTTTTTTTGCACTACTGCAAAAACTACAAAAGGATCTACAGGAAGGTACTCAACACTGCAAAAAATCAGCCAACGATAGGTTCATAAATTTAGCCAATAATAAAAGTAAAGCTACATAGGCTGTAGTGAAACAAGAAACAGGAACTGTGAAGCAGAGAGGTACAAACACGCAAATCAGGAACAAGGAAAACGTAGAAAGTAACCAGAAGGAATTAGCAAATTATGTGAATACCTACTTTAGCAACATTGCAACGAACTTACAGAAATTTTTTACAAAGGGTGCTAGTCAACCAATACAGAAGCATTTAGCAAACTCAATGGTATTGCTTCCAACTACTGAGGAGGAAGTATGCAATGTTGTAAGGCAACACGCGATCTAGTGTTCAGCAGGTTTAGATGAAATCCCAATGTGTGTGCTGAAAAAAATGCATAATCGGTATCACAGCTCTGCTAACAGAAATCATAAATGAGTCCTTCAAAACTAGTTCCTTCCCTGACTATCTGAAGCATGCCAAAATTTTTCCAGTTCACAAGAAAGGTGACATAGAAAACATTGAGAACTACAGACCAATAGCCCTATTGTCATGCTTTTCCAAAGTGTTGGAAACAATAATGAAAAACAGGCTTTTGAGCTATCTAAGGAAATTCAACCTCCTCTGCAATGACCAGCATGGTTTCAGGCCTGGCAGAGGTACAGAATATGCAATTACACAATTTACAAAAACAGTTTTGGAAGCACTAGATGAGAACAGCTATGTAAGTGGCCTTTTCGTAGACCTGTCTAAGGCATTTTATACAGTTGACCACCAGAAGCTGTTGCATAAATTAGAGGCACTAGGAATAAGGGGAGTGATTCTCAAATGGTTTCCTTCATATCTAGAAAACAGAGTACAGTCAGTAGAAGTCACACATGTCTCCAGTGGATCAAAGTACATTGAAAAACGTATATCTGATCCACAATATATCAATATTGGGGTCTCTCAATGAAGTGTACTAGGCCCTGTATTACTTGTGGTGTATATAAATGATTTCTCGCAACATATCAACCACGGAGAGAAGATATTGTTTGCGGATGACAGCAACATAGTAATGACCAGTAAGACACCAGCACAAATGTTGGAAAATTCTACTGAAGTGCTTAGGGATGTTCACAAATGGTCTCAGGAAAACAAAGTAACTCTCAACGTAAAGGAAACAAATACAATATGCTTTAGAACGAACAGAAAACAGAGTCCCTTAAATTTAAAACTACATAACATCTCCATAGATGATGTATCTACAACAAAATTCTCAGGGATGCACATTGGCAGCCAAATGAAGTGGAATGAACATGCTATGAAACTCTCGAAAAAGATATCCACAACATGTTATGCACTTAGAGTGCTTGTATCCGCATGCAGTAGTGAATGTTTGAGAACTGTATACTTTAGTTATGTTAATTCAGTAACCAGTTGTGGTATTATTTTCTGGGGAAACAGTGCTCAGAATTTACAAACAGTATTTAAAACGCAAAAGAGAGCAGTAAGAATTATAACAAAAAGCTGTAACTGGGCCCACTGCAGATAATTTTTCAATATGTTAGAAATTCTAACTGTTCCTCGTGAATTTATATTCCAAACCATAGTGTACATCAAGAAAAATATAGAAAATTATAGCACAAATAGCAGTTTTCATAACTATAGTACAAGAACAAGTTATTGTTTTCACCTAGACAGCAAGAATAAACACAAGACTCTAAATAGATTCTTGTATGAAGGTGTAAAACTGTATAATAAACTGCCGCAAAAAATAAAAGAAGCAGATAACATGTACCACTTTAGGAAAATTCTTAAATTGTTTTTGCAGTATCACTGCTTTTACACTATAAGTGAATTCCTTAGTACAAAATGATTGTAAATAGTGTTTGTTTCACAATATTTTGATAAGGAGCAAAAATGATTGTAAAAAAAAAGTTTAACTACATGTAACAACATACTGTATAACTATATGAATGTACGCAACTGACAACATCCATAAGTTTTAAAATGTCCACGGATGGCTAAATAAATAAATAAAACTAACTTTAAAAGATAGTTGTCATACAAGAATTTTCTGTGACATGGTAAGTACATGCAATCTCATGTTCTTCTTCTTTAGTGTTCAACCCTGAGGTTGGTTTGCAGCAGAGCGCCATTCCTCTCTTCTGTCTGCTTTCCTCTTCATTTCCACATATGTGTTACATCCAACGTCATTCATGATCTGTTGCATGTATGATATCCTTGGTCGCCCCCGCCAATTCCTTCCCTCAATAACTCCTTCTGCTATTGTTCCAATGATATTGTTGTGTCGTAGGATGTGCCCTACAAGTTTGTCTCTTCTTGTTTGGATGTGCCTCCACAGAGATCTGGTTTCCTGTACTCTTCTAAGCACCTCTTCATTTGTTACTTTGTCTGTCCAGCTGATCTTCATCATCCTTCTATAGCACCACATCTCCACGGCCTCTAGCCGTCTTCTCTCTGCTCTTCCAACTGTCCAAGTTTCACATCCATATAGGGCCACACTCCAAACGAAACCTTTCATGATGCGTTTCCTTATTTTCAGACTGATGTTGTTGCTGGTGAGTAAGTTCCTTCTCCGATTAAATGCAATTTTGGCTTTTTGTATTCTGGTCGCAATTTCTTTCCGGCTTCTACCATCCCTTGTGATTTTGCTTCCCAGGTAAGTAAATTCCTGTATCACTTCCAGTTCCTCTCTTCCAATTCTAATTCTCGGAGGTTCATATTCTGCTCCTGTACTGCATACCATCACTTTAGTCTTTTTCTTGTTTATTCTCATTCCATACTGATTGTATAGAATTTTTTCCGTTGTTCTGAGGACTTCCTCTAGATCTTCTTCTGTCCCCGTGACTATAGCAATATCATCTGCATAACGTACCATGTCTATCTTCTGCCCATTAATTTTGATCCCCACCTCAGTAGTTTCTCGAACTTGGTCTATAGCTTCCTGGATGTAAGCATTGAATATAAGAGGAGAGAGAGCACATCCTTCTCTTACCCCTTTTCTAATATTTGCTTGTTGTTCCTGGTGACAGTTCCTAATCACTGCCACCTCATTCTTATAGAAACTGAGTATCAGGCGGATGTCTTTGTACTTTATTCCAATTTTCCTCAGCACTCTGAACATCTCTTGCCAGATAACGTTATCAAATGCCTTTTCCATGTCTATAAAGGCAATATAAGTTGGTTTATTTTTCTGTAATTGCTTTTCGATAATGAGTCTTAGTGCCAGAATCGCCTCTCTTGTTCCCAATCCCCTTCTGAAACCAAACTGATCTTCACTCAGCATATCCTCCACCTTCTCTTCAATTCTCTTCAGAACTATTTTTATGAGAATTTTTGATGCATGTGATATTAGGCTAAGAGTTCGGTGCTGTTTACATTTTGTAGCTGCTGCCTTCTTTGGTATAGGAACAATGATACATTTCTGGAAGTCTGTCGGTATCTCTCCTGTGTTATAGATGGACCTAATAAGTTTAAGCAGCATCATTTTCATGCCGTCACCAGCATTCTTTATTAGTTCTGCAGGGATGTCATCAATACCCGTTGCTTTGTTGTCCTGTAGTTCTTTTAGAGCTCTGTCAAATTCTTCTTGCAGAATGTCATCTCCCTTGTCATCTTCGTCTACTTCCTCTTCTCTTCCAGCATACAACTCCTCTATGTATTCTTTCCATCTCTTCAGCATGTCTTCACCAAACAGCATTTTCCCCTCTTTATTTTCTATTGTGCCTGAGAGTACTGTTTTACGTTTGTTAAAAAAAAATTGATTTGCTGTTCTGTAGGCTAAATCAATTCTTCCGTTTTGCATATTTTCTTCTACTTTCCTGCACATTTCTCCAAGAAAATTTTCTTTTGCTTTTCTAGCTTCTCTATTAACTAAATTCCTTAGTCTTCTGTATTCAGCTTTTCCTTGTTCCTCAGTTGCATTTTTGTATAATCTTCTGTTTTCTATAAGCTCAATAATACCTGCTGTAATCCATTTCCTCTTGTTTTTGGGTTCAGTTCTTCCAACTATCTTTTCTGCTGCTTTGTATATACCAGATTTAATCTGATTCCAGTCTTCATTTACTCCACCATGTTGAAAATTCTTAATTAGGTTGTCTGTTTCATGAGCATAGTGCTTTGCCAGTCCCTCAGTTTTCAGTTTTTCTAGTTCCCACTTAAGTTTTACTGGCTTCTTCTTCAAACGTTTGAATCTCAGTGAACTTTTCATCATGACCAGGTTATGATCACTGCCTATGTCTGCAGATGGATAGCTCCTGCAATCTTTTATCTGGTTCCTAAAACGTGCTTTCACTAGAATGTAGTCAATCTGTTGTCTCCTCAGGTCTCCAGGGGCCTTCCATGTATATCTTCTTCGTTTGTGGTGTTGGAAAAGTGTGTTTGCAACAACTAATTGGTGCTTTGAGCAGAACTCGATCAGTCGATCACCTCTTTCATTTCTTCTTCCAAGTCCATATTTGCCAACAATTCCTTCCTCCGGGTCTTCACCCACAATCGCGTTCCAGTCCCCCATGGCAATCAGGTTTTCATCTCCCTTAACATTTCTCATCGCATCACTTATTTCTTCGTATATTTCGTCAATGACTGCATCTTCTTCTTTGGATGTTGGCATGTATATTTGTATTATCACAGTGTCCTTTGGTTTAGTTTCAAGTTTGACTAGTATTATTCGAGAGCTATATTGCACATATCCCTTGACACGTGAGCCATAGTTTTTCCTCAAAATTATTCCAACTCCTCCCATTCCCGGTCTATCTTGGTCAGTTCCGGTGTGAATGACTCTGTATTCTCCAGACCAGAAATCACCTGGTTGGGGCCATCTCATCTCCGATATGCCCAGGATATCGATTTCCAGTCGCTCCATTTCAAGTTTTACATTTTCTAGCTTGCTACACTGAAGCAGTGTTCTCACATTCCAAGTGGCTATGTTAAAATTGGGATTCATTTCCTTCACGTTGTCTATATCTTTTGCAGTCCCCACCCGGAGATCCGATTGGGGGACTATTTTATCTCCGGAAAATTTTACAGAAGATACTGACATGGTTTACTGCTGATGCTTGGGATAACCGATAGCTAAATAGTTCAACAATGTTTTGTAGGACATCACAGACTCTTACCATGTAATTGCAGTACTAATACCTGTCAAAGGTGGGCAAATGGTGCAAGTAACAAATACTGTAATCTCAAATGATTATGAAAAAGTAGTTGAAACACCATATGTCAATGTCTGCTGTAAGAAAACAAAAAAATCTTCAGAATTTATGGAACTGAAAAGGGTAAATTCATAAAGGCTGAAAATATTACTACAGCAAAAGACTGAAGGGAAAAACAGACATCTAGTTTTATGGAGGAAAAAAAGAGGATACTTTTCCTCAAAACTGTGTTACTACATAAATATTGCATGCATCACTGGATGCAGAAATCGAATATGGAGAATACTATGAGAGCAATCACAACATGTGTTATGATATCAAATGAAGAACTGAACACGACACATGAAAATTGAAATGCAAACGTAACTCAAGCCAGCATAAACATTTATAAGGACAAGAAGGAAATCTATGGTTGGTTAATAAGAGAAACGAAATCTAGGTTTTACCAAAATGAAATCTGAGGGTCCAGTAACACTTCTGAGACTATATCATTCCACATAAAAGCATATAAGACAGTTTCTGGTAGGAAATGGAACAGTAAACAAATTCTGAAAGAAGACTGGAGGGGATGTGGAGTTCTAAATGAGGCCACCAATATGTTCAATCAACATCATGTTGAGATAGTGGAAAATACATAACAGTACCAGTAGCTTCCGAAAGCATAAAATACCTACTTTCACAGACCGTATTTTTCTACTGCCAACAAAAGAACCTGAGGTAGCAAAAATAATACACAATCAACAGAGGGTCTTAATGAAATATCTATTAGTGTAGTAAAATGTTGTGCTTATTGGTTGGCAAGATGTGACTGACTTGATACATTCAACTGATGAAAGAAGGGATACTGTACTTCCTAAATACCTGTAAAGGAATAAGGTAGTGCTCATTTATAAAAGTGGTGATGGGAAACATCCTGAAAATTACAGTCCAAGTTACATTATATCTGTCCTCTCTGCAACTGTAGAAAAAGCCTTGAAATGTAGGATATTACATGTTACAGAGAAGAATGTCATACAGGTACTCAATGAAGCACAGAATGGCTTGGGAAATGTAGATCTACCACCACAGAAATCTTTCTAGCTTACATATCTGTAATTGAGGTATTAAATGTGCGAAAAAAGTCTGAAGTTTGTCTTGTGTATCTAAATATATTTTGCTATGTATGTCAGAACACATATTACATAGGCTTAACAGTTGTGGCATCAGAAAGAGGATTACATCATGTAGCTTCACATGGAGTGGAGAGTGATCTTCAAGCCACTGTCCAATCACACCAAAGTAAGCACCTCCAACCACATAAAGAAGGGAAGACACTAGCTCGGACTCACTTAACTAGAGATTTTTCATCTATCAACTTATAACTTTCGAACCAGTAACAATTGGAGTAAATTTTCAACGTCTGAATAAGTGGCTGTGTTACCTTTTAAAGATGACAAATTATTCATAGAAATAAAAATGTATAATTTCTCTCGTTCCAGGTTGAAGATGTCCTCAGCATACTGGGTGGAAGAAGGCAAAATGATGTTGATGAAATCAATCAGCTAACGGTATTTCTCCAGATTCCAGAGCTCTGTGAAGAGCTTGGTGTCAACGTTCGATTGCCATGTTTGGTTGGAAGACAACAGGACCGTGAGAACACTTCACGCTAGACACCTGAGGAATACTTCAACATCAGTTTTTACATCCCTACATTCAACTATTACACAGTGAATTGTCAGATTTTTTCCAGACATCAGAATGAACATCTTAAGTTGCAATACCTTGTCCCGAAATTCATTACTAAAGTCGACTTTTCAGGTACACAGTTCACTATTCGCGCTTAGGTAGTGACCTCCCAAGTTCAGGAAGTGTTTATAAAGTGATTTCGAGAGGTGGAAGAAGAAATGGGAAATCGTTGATCAGAGTGATAAGGCGAACAATGCAGTCGAAACATTAGAATCTGCTCGGAGACTTCCTTCCTGAACATCCGAACACTGATTCAAATATTAGCAGGGTGCGATTTGTGCTTTTACCCGTGGGGTGGTGGTGGGGGGGGGGGGGAGGGGGGATGTCTTAGGGGGTTAGCAGAATAGCGAAACTCACTATTGACGCGTATGCACTATCAGAAAAGCCATCTCTTGTTATATCTTTAAAAACACATTATAGGTAAAGCTTATTTACAAAATCATCTACATACGGATACAGATATACGAGGGGAATTAAAAAAGTAGAGGCACATTTGTGAAAAGATGTACTTATCCTGATGATTGAAAACTGAAACATATGAATAGTATTATTAAAAACTTTCAGTTTTCGGCTCCACAAATTTAAATTATATGTAAAGTTTTACTCCAATGCGTGAGAAATAAACATCCCAGGTTGGGAAGCATAAACTAAAACCAGAGGAGGGGATGGTCTGATGCAGAGGGGAGGAAATCCCCCCCCCAACCCCCCTGCAAATCGCACACTGAATATTAGCTGTCCTTCTATCATCCTGCAGTTGTGAACGAAGTTTCGGCTGCTGGAATCGTTGCTTGCGCTTGACAATGAAAGAAGAGAAGTTGAATGGATTGGCACACCTGTCCGCTAACCGACGTTTTAGTATGAATCCCGACGTAATAATTGACATTTTCGCTCAATCCACTCGACGATTTGACTGTACTGAGTAACCTTCTGTTAGTTTCATTCTCTACTACACACCGTGTGGAATTGATATTTCAGTAACAGTGCTATAAAAAATGATTCAAATGGCTATTAGCACTATGGGGCTTAACTTCTGAGGTCATCAGTCCCCTAGAACTTAGAACTACTTAAACCTAACTAACCTAAGGACATCACACACACCCATGCCCGAGGCAGGATTCGAACCTGCGATCATAGCGGTCGCGCGGTTCCAGACTGTAGCGCCTAGAACCGCTCGGCCAACCAAGCCGTCCACTGTTATAAACTAAGTAAACATGTATATCTAGTAGTTTTGCTGAAATTTAGGCTTTTAACACGCTTATGAATCGTTAAGGAGAGTGAAGGCATTAAATCCTATCTTGTCTGCCTGTTTAATCTATGGAACGGTTTTATTCTCCTCCCTTCACCCCATAAAAATAAATAAATAAATAAATAAAAATTAAAAATTAAAAAAATAAAACTCATAGGCACAAAGATGACCCTACATTCCGTAGTCCCGTATTCTGTTTGCCATGCACCAGTAAGGAACCGTTTCGAATACCTTCCGGAAGTCAAGGAATACGTATCGACCTGGGTAGGCCTTTGGATCTCACGAACAAAGACAGCGAGATGAGTTTCACGAGATCTCTGTTTGTGGAATGCGTGTTGATTCTTACAGATATTCTCGTTAATGCGTAACGCACTGGTCAGTGAGGTTGTTCAGACGCGGATTGATCCACGCGCCAGATTAAGAATTATTATTGGTCTGATATAACAGCGCCGGCCGGGGTGGCCGAGCGGTTCTAGGCGCTACAGTCTGGAACCGCGCGTCCGCTACGGTCGCAGGTTCGAATCCTGCCTCGGGCATGGATGTGTGTGATGTCGTTAGGTTAGTTAGGTTTAAGTAGTTCTAAATTCTAGGGGACTGATGACCTCAGAAGTTAAGGCCCATAGATCTCAGAGCCATTTGAACCATTTGATATTCTACCCAGTCTACACGCCATTTTCCACACAAGTTTAGGTAAATGCTGGGCTGGTTCCCCATATCTGTCCCAAAAATACATTACTAAAATTGTTAAAACGGTACATGCAGCAACAACACCACTGTCCGAACAGACATTGAAGGTCCAACGGTACCGAAACTTTGGTAATCTGACGGTAAGTGGTGTTACTACTGCTGCAAGGCCGTTGGCCACAGCAAAACACTTAACAAAATTTACATACTTGACGGACAGATGACGTCGACAGTGGAAATGGAGAAAAGTGGCTGTCTTCCATTTCGAGAAGTTTTAGTCAGTTGGAAAGTTGGGTCGTTAGGGCGTTCTGCTTATTGAAGTCCACACACTCCGACCCATATTTTAATGCCTCAGTTGGGGCCATCTTCCGCAATCTATGGCCGTCCTTCGTACGCTGGTGCCTTGGACACACGTTATGTCTGAAAGACAGCCTTGTAAAGCAGCCAAAGCACCTGTAGTCTGTTTTTAAGGACAATGGATATTCTTCACATCAGATTAGGACAGTGTTACCATCCGCAAGATGACATAGAGAAGGAGCTGTTCCAGTCCAGGGCGTTCCTTCCACATGTGGACAGTGTTTCATTTAAATCACGCAGAAACCCAACTAACGTTATGTTAAAGTAATCTTTAGGCTATCTACAAATAACTATGCTCCTTTGGGCTCTGTAGACCACATATGGCTCCAATTCAAAGATACAGCATCGAGAGCAATAGATAGATTCATAGCTAACAAGAGACAGGACTGATCCATCATGATACACAAAACACGTCAGAATACTGTTGCAGATGCAACGAAAAGAGCATGCCAAATTCAGAAGAACGCAAAATCCCTAAGACTGGTTAAGTTTCACGGAAGCTCGAAATTTAGTGCGGACGTCAATACGAGCCGCTTTTAATAATTTCCACAACGAAATATTATCTCAAAATAATGTAGAAAACCAAAAGAGACTCCGGTCGTATGTAAAGTAGACCAGTGGCAAAAAACAGTCAATACCGTCACTGCCCGATAGCGATGGAAATGTTACCGATGATGGTATCGCTAAAGCAGAGTTACTAAATACAGTTTTCCGTAATTCCTTCACGAAAGAAGACGAAGTAAATATTCCAGAATTCGAAACCAGAACAGTTGTTAGCATGAGTGACATAAAAGTAGATATCTTAGGTGTTGCGAAACAACTGAAATCACTTAAGAAAGGCAAGTCTTCCGGTCCAGATGATATACCAATCAGGTTCCTTTCAGAGTATGCAGACACAATAGTGCCTTTCTTAGCAATCATATAAAACCACTCATTTGTCGAAAGTTCTGTTCCTAAGGAATAGAAAGTAGCACAGGTCACACCAATATTCAAGAAAGGAAATAGGAGTAACCTACTGAATTACAGACCCATATCACTGACCGCAATTTGCAGTAGGATTTTGGAGCATATACTGTTCTCGAACATTATGAATCACCTTGAAGAAATTGACTTATTGATACATAACCAAAACGGATTCAGAAAATATCGTTCTTGTGCAAGATAGCTAGCTCTTTATTCCCATGAAGTAATGAGTGCTGTCGACAAGGGATCTCAAATCGATTCCATATTCCTAGATTTCCAGAAGGCTTTTGATACCATTCCTCACAAGCGACTATTAATCAAATTGTGTGCATATGGAGTATCGTCTCAGTTGTGTGACTGGATTCGTGATTTCCTCTCAGAGAGATCACAATTCGTAGTGATAAGACGGTAAATCATCGAGTAGAACAGAAGTGATATCTGGCGTTTCGCAAGGTAGTGTCATAGGCCCTATGCTGTTCCTCATTTACACAAATAATCTAGGTGATAATCTGAGCAGACCCCTTACTCTGTTTGCAGATAACGCTGTAGTTTACCGTCTAGTAAAATCATCAGACGATCAAATACAATTACAAAATGATCTGAAGAGAATTTCTGTAGGCCGCGAAAAGTGACAATTGGTGCTAAACAAAGAAAAGAGTGAGATCATCCACATGGGTACTAAAAGAAAGCCGATAAATTTTGGGTATACGATAAATCGCACAAATCTAAGGGCTGTCAGTTCGACTAAATACCTAGGAATTACAACTACGAGCAACTTCAATTGGAAAGACCACATAGATAATATTGTGGGGAAGGCGAAACAAAGACTGCGGTTTGTTGGCAGAACACTTAGAAGATGCGACAAACCCAGTAAAGGGACAGCCTACATTACGCTTGTCCGTCCTCTGCTGGAATACTGCTGCGCGGTATGGGATCCTTACCAGGTAGGATTGACGGAGGACATCGAAAAAGTGCAAATAAAGGCAGCTCGTTGGGGTGGCAGTCACTGAAACAAAGGCGGTTTTCTATGCGGCGAGATCTATTTAGGTAATTTCAATCACCTACTTTCTCTTCCGAATGCGAAAGTATTTTGTTGACACCCACCTACGTAGGGAGAAATGATCATCTAATAAAATAAGAGAAATCAGAACTCGAACGGAAAGATTTAGGTGCTCCTTTTTCCCACCCGCCATTCGAGAGTGGAATGGTAGAGAAGTAGTATGGAAAAGGTTCGATGAACCCTCTGCCAGGCACTTAAGTGTGAATTGCAGAGTAACCATGTAGATGTAGCGGATGAACTAGGTTTGCAGAAGGTTGTAGTCCACAGAATACCTTGTCAATGCCGTAAAGCCTACACTGGTCAGGGCACGCGCTCAATTCGTCGAGCACGATTCATCACCGCCGGTCGCCTGTGGCACTCCGGTAAGTTTGCCACAGCCGAGGAGTGTATCTCCACAGGGCATTCTGTCGATTGTTCTGCGCACCTACGTCAGATATATTGCGACAGACAGAGAGTGTTCAGTAGTGTTCTGCTCTGAATGCCGTAGCCGCGTGGAGTGGCCGCGCGGTTAGAGGCGCCATGTCACGGATTGCGCGGCCTCTCCCGCCGGAGGTTCGAGTCCTCCGTCGGCCGTGTGTGTGTGTGTGTGTGTGTGTGTGTGTGTGTGTGTGTGTGTGTTGTTCTTAGCATAAGTTACATTAAGTTAGTTTAAGCAGTGTGTAAGTCTAGGGACCGATGACCTCAGCGGTTTGGTCTCTTAGGTATTCACACACATCTGAACGTTTGAATGCCGTAGCTAATACGAGCTTAAACAAGATCGTAGCGAATTGTTTAATGAATTTATATTTCATTTATTGCGAGTTGTCACTGTCGATGGTTGTGGTAAGTGATAAATTCTGCATAAGCAAGCGAGCGACGTAATTTGCAGGTTATACGCTTCCTTCACGCGAAAAGCTCGCGCATGCGCGTACCGCAGCTGTCGCTTGGAATCTTCAACAATGCCATTCCCGTCCGTGTCTCAAGATGCATGGACAGCCATCAATCGTGGGTCGGACTATAGTGTCTGTTCTACAAGGAGACAGGCAGCTTGGACCCTAGAAAGCAGGTCTTGATCCGTTTCTGTGGGGGCTTCATACACCCACGTCTTGACATAGCCCCAGAGGAAAAAGGCCAGAAGCATGAGATCAGGTGATCACGCTGGCCATGAGACAGGACCTCCCTAACGACGAGTGTACGTGTTGTTCAGGTGCTCTCGGACATTAGCAGAGAAATTAGTTGGTGCACTGTCGTTTGAAACCACGTTCGCAGACAACACAGCATGCAGTCTCCAAGAACTACATGTGCAGTTGCAATACATGCACCGAGACTGGCTTTTGAACAACTACTATGAGCTACATTGTTGTTGTTCGGTGTATGCTGTGTATGTCCATAACAATAAATATGGATTTCCGATCACTGGTTCCCTATCTCAGTGTAATCGGTTATGGTCCCCCTATTTCAATCCATATACACCGTATACGCCACACCAGTATAGAAGAGTTCCAGTCTGCTACATCTCATCCCAAGGGGACATGTCTGGCACCAGGCTGCAGGCTGCTGTAGAACACTCGATTCTTTTGAGCCATATTCCACTGAACTGGGAGCTACACAAAGGGTTTTCCAGTCGAGTATTTAGAAGTAGATTACCATTCCACGACCAAAGAGGCCCAGACAATTTTTTCTTTTTTTTTTTTTGGGGGGGGGGGGGGGGATGGTTCTGTTCAAGTACAAGATATTGATTAAGATTATTATTGCAAAATATCAGCAGCTGAATTCTCATAAACTGCTTCAACGTTTAGAATTGGAACTCAGGTTGCATCTACTAAAAATTTTTATACTATGGTGATATTAGAAGTGGAGTGGTGGGTTGAGAGGTGTGCAACAACATTCAGGAAGCATTTTTATTAATCACGTAAAATTTTTAGACTGAAGTCCAAAGTAAAGAGACGCCTGTCCCCAAGTCTCTACTCCCCTCTCCCCGCGCCACCCCCCCCCCCCCCCCCTCCCAGTTAATCATACAATACAATACACAGCTTGTATCACAATTAAAACGACCTAAAGATCTCAGAACTATGGCACCATTTATATTTGACTCTTTAAAACAATTAAATGAGGTGCGTTGTTATTTCAAATCCAGTTAGGTTAAAAAATCCGCCTCAGACAATAATCACCAGACGTTTTAAGGAACACAGTATGACCAACATACGGCTACACAAAATACTCGATACTAGTGTTGTGCTCTACCAAAATTACGGTTCCGTCGTTTTGGTACAGTACACACAAGACTTAGTAAATGGTAGGATTACCAGCAGTACTGGTAGCATTGGCAGGGACAGAAACGTAAGTGAATATATGAGAGAGAAACCGGGAGCCGAAGACTTCTCTTTGTTTTTTGTTTGTTTGTTTATTTATTTTTTTTACACGTAACTAGACCATACATCATTCAGTGTTAGTCCACTTTGCATTCTGTATCCTTACAAAATATAAATTGCATATTTCAAGTAATAAAAATTTGTTGATTAAGGAAATTCTGCGCTTTTGTGTAACCAAAGCAAGTACTTCTGATTCAAGAATAGTATACATGCACAAACATAAAAATGTTTATTATTGTTATTTTCTGTACACCATAAAAAGTTCTTCAACATGATCAAAAGCAAGAGTTTCCTCTTACTGCTGATAAGTTCGAAAGTTTTTATGAATACCAGAAACGTGTTTTATATAACCTCGACGAAGAACTGAAGATATGTTTGACATGTTTTTGTTGTGCCTTTTTTATATTTTACCGGTTTTTAAAAGAAATTACATTTTCTGGTGCTATATGATACGTCTGTATTGTTTTTTATTTGTATTACATTCCTCCGTTTCACGTTACAGATCAACAGTTTTCGAATAAACGTGAATTAAATATTGACCACTTCAGATTTGCTATAATCACCGTTTATTTTTAAGTACAAGTCCGGAGGATAGCTATGTTCAACAAAACTGTTCAATGGGTTACGGGTCTCTTAATAGAAATCCTCTTTTAGTTTCCAGACAGCTCGCCACAAGCTCTGTTTCTAGAGGGATCCAGTAAGACACTGATCGCATAAGCAAAGAAAGCGATCGAAATTAGCTAACGTCCTGTAGGTATGCAACACACATACCATACAGGAAAGGCGTTTACGATTTTAACTGACCAAAGATATTATGGAAACTACCGTAGTGTACGCTTACTTGTGATAGTTTACGGTAGTCTATGGTAGCTTTAAAACTCTATACAGCGCCCAAAACATTGGGAATAAAGATGGATACCAGTTAACACACATGAGCACAGAAAACAAACGCAACTACTGTCATTCAAACGGCAGCCTCAGTCAGCATGGAACTGTCACCATGCCAGTAGTTAGCAGTAAACATTTGTACGAAAGAAGAACACAATCACCTTTAAAGCCGTCAATGGCGACGTTTATATGTCGTCCTGTAAACCAGTGACCCTATCACCCAATAAGTCCCTAGCGAACCAAAAATAGAACACACTTGGGCTCCATTTCATACGAGCCAAAGTGAGCCGATTCGACGCAAAGTGACACGCCAGCGGCAAATCTCGATGGTAAGTTCATCTCGTCGCCAGATAAGGCATGTGGCACGGTCCACTCAGAGCCGCCGCGCCTATGCTATGACAGACGATGTTTTCTTGCTGATACACTGAAGCACCAAAGAAACTGGTATAGACATGCGTATTCAAATACAGAGATATGTAAACAGGCAAAATACGGCGCTGCGGTCGGCAACACCTATATAAGACAAGTAGTGTCTGGCGCAGTTGTTAGATCGGTTACTGCTGCTACAATAGCAGCTTATCAAAATTTAAGTGAATTTCAACGCGGTGTTATAGTCGGCGCACCAGCGATGGAACATAGTATCTACGAGGAAGCGATGAAGTGGGTATTTTCCCATACGACCAGGTCACGAGTGTACCGTGAAAATCAGGAATCCGGTAAAACATCAAATCTCCGACATCGCTGAGGCCAGGAAAGGTCCTGAAGAGAAGAGTTCAACGTGAGAGAAGTGCAACCCTTCCGCAAATTGCTGCAGATTTCAACGCTGGGCCATCAACAAGTGTCAGTGTGGGAACCATTGAACGAAACATCATCGATATGGGCTTTCGGAGCCGAGGGTCCACTCGTGTACCCTTGATGACTGCACGACAAAAAGCTTTACGCCTGGCCTGGCCCGTCAACACCAGCAATGTACTATTGATGACTGGAAACATGTTGCCTAGTCGGACGAGCCTCTTTTCAAATTGTATCGAGTGGACGGACGTGTACGGGTATGGAGACAACCTCATCAATCCATGGACCCTGCATGTCAGCAGGGGACTGTTCAAGCAGGTGGAGTCATTGTAATGATGTGGAGCATGTGCACTTAGGATGATATCAGACCCCTGATACATTTAGATATGACTCTGACAGGTAACACGTGCATAAGTACCCTGTCTGATCACCTGCATCCATTCATGTCCATTGTTTATTTCGACGGACTTAGGCAATTCCAGCAGGACAATGCGACACCCCACACTTCCAAAATTGCTACAGAGTAGTTCCGGGAGCACCCTTCTGAGTTTAAACACTTCCGCTGGTCTCCAAACTCCCCAGCCATGAAAATTATTGAGCATATCTGGGATGCCTTGAAACGTGATGTTCAGAAGATATCTCCGCACCCTCGTACTCTTACAGATTATGGACAGCCCTGCAGGATTCATGGTGTCAGTTCCCTCCAGCACTACTTCAGACATTAGACGAGTCCATGGCACGTCGTGTTGCGGCACTTCTGCATGCTTTAGGGTGCCCTACACGATATTAGCCAGGAGTACCAGTTTCTTTGGCTCTTCAGTGTAGCTCGACAGAGGAGACCACGCTAGGATTGCCGCGCCATCGGAAAGAGCCTGCTCAGTAGTTCGCTGTATCTCGCGCCAGTAAAACGCCTGGCTGCGCCGAAAGGATGGCAGTTATTGCTGAAACAACCGGTTTTCGGCTATACCGTTGTTTTTCAAGCCAGTTTAACCGGACTATTAAAACCGCTCAAAAAAACTGGTTCCTGAAATAACCTATTTTACGTTTTTTATTCCTATTATTTCCTGTGAAATCGAACAAAGGTTGAATAAATTAGACTCCCTCAGTTTTAAAATTCATAGAGTTGAAATATTAAATTGAGTAGGCTAATAAAGGAAAAACTTGCCCGTCCATCATTCGCTGTTTTTCTCTAAAAGTGACAAGAGGTTGTTGTTGTTGTTGTGGTCTTCAGTCCTGTGACTGGTTTGATGCAGCTCTTATGCTACTTTATCCTGTGCAAGCCTCTTCATCTCCCAGTACCTACTGCAAACTACATCTGCTTGGTGTATTCATCTCTTGGTCTCCCTCTACGATTTTTACCCTCCACGCTGCCCTCCACTACTGAATTGGTGATCCCTTGATGCCTCAGAACATGTCCTACCAACCGATCCCTTCTTCTAGTCAAGTTGTGCCACAAACTCCTCTTCTACCCAATTCTATTCAATACCTCCTCATTAGTTATGTGATCTACCCATGTAATCTTCATTATTCTTCTGTAGCACCACATTTCGAAAGCTTCTATTCTCTTCTTGTTTAAACTATTTATCGTCCATGTCTCACTTCCATACATGACTACACTCCATACAAATACTTTCAGAAACGACTTCCTGACACTTAAATCTACACTCGATGTTAACAAATTTCTTTTCTTCAGAAACGCTTTCCTTGCCATTTCCAGTCTACGTTTTATATCTTCTCTACTTCGACCGTCATCAGTTATTTTGCTCCCCAAATAGCAAAACTCCTTTACTACTTTAAGTGTCTCATTTCCTAATCTAATTCCCGCAGCAGCACCCGACTTAATTCGACTACATTCCATTATCTTCGTTTTGCTTTTGTTGATGTTCATCTTATACTCTCCTTTCAAGACACTATTCATTCCGTTCAACTGCTCTTCCAGGTCCTTTGCTGTCTCTGACAGAATTACAATGTCTTCGGCGAACCTCAGAGTTTTTATTTCTTCTCCATGGATTTTAATACCTACTCCGAACTTTTCTTTTGTTTCCTTTACTGCTTGTTCAATATACAGATTGAATAGCATCGGGAAGATGCTACGACCCTGTCTCACTCCCTTCCTAGCCACTGATTCCCTTTCATGCCCCTCGACTCTTATAGCTGCCGTCTGGTTTCTGTACAAACTGTAAATAGCCACTCACTCCCTGTATTTTACTCCTGCCACCTTCAGAATTTGAAAGAGAGTATTCCAGTCAACATTGTCAAAAGCTTTTTCTAAGTCTACGAATGCTAGAAACGTAGGTTTGCCTTTCCTTAATCCATTTTTTAAGATAAGTCTTAGGGTCAGCATTGCCTCACGTGTTCCAACATTTCTACAGAATCCAAACTGATCTTCCCCAAGTTCGGCTTCTACCAGTTTTTCCATTCGTCTGTAAAGAATTCGCGTTAGTATTTTGCAGCTGTGACTTATTAAACTGATAGTTCGGTAATTTTCACATTTGTCATTACCTGCTTTCTTTGGGATTGGAATTATTATATTATTCTTGAAATCTGAGGGAATTTCGCCTGTCTCATCCATCTTGCTCACCAGATGGTAGAGGTTTGCCAGGACTGGCTCTCACAAGGCTGTCAGTGCTCTGTCAAACTCTTCACGCAGTATCATATCTCCCATTTCATCTTCCTCTACCTCCTCTTCCATTTCCATAATATTGTCCTCTAGAACATCGCCCCTGTATAGACCCTCTATATACTCCTTCCGCCTTTCCGCTTTCCCTTCTTTGCTTAGAACTGGGTCACCCTGAGCTCTTTATGTTCATACAAGTGGTTCACTTATCTCCAAAGGTCTCTTTAATTTTCCTGTAGGCAGTATCTATCTTACCCCTCATGAGATAAGCCTTTACATCCTTACATTTGTCCTCTAGCCATCCCTGCTTAGCCATTGTGCACTTCCTGTCGATCTCATTTTTGAGACGTTGTCTTCGTTTTTGCCTTCTTCGCTTGCTGCATTTTTGTATTTTCTGTTTCCATCAATTAAATTCAGTATCTCTTCTGTTACCCAAGGATTTCTACTATCCCTCGTCTTTTTACCTTCTTGATGCTCTGCTGCCTTCACTATTTCATTCGTCAAAGCTACCTATTCTTCTTGTACTGTATTTCTTTCCCCCATTCCTGTCAATTGTTCCCTTATGCTCTCCCTGAAACTCTGTAAAACCACTGGTTCTTTCAGGTTGTCCAGGTTCCATCTCCTTAAGCTCCCACCTTTTTGTAGTTTCTTCAGTTTTAATCTACAGGTTATAACTAATAGATTGTGGTCAGAGTCCACATCTGCCCCTGGAAATGTCTTACGATTTAAAACCTAGTTCCTAAATCTCTGTCTTACCATTGTATAATCTATCTGAAACCTTTTAGTTTCTCCAGGGTTCTTCCATGTATACAACCTTCTTTCATGATTCTTGAACCAAGTGTTAGCTATGATTAAGTTGTGCTCTGTGCAAAATTCTACTAGGCGGCTTCCTCTCATTTCTTTGCCCCAGTCCATATTCACCTACTACGGTTCCTTCTCTTCCTTTTCCTACTGTCGAATTCCAGTCACCCATGACTATTAAATTTTCATCTCCCTTCACTACCTGAATAATTTCTTTTATCTCATCATACATTTCATCAACTTCTTCATCGTCTGCAGAGCTTGTTGGCCTATAAACTTGTACTACTGTAGTAGGCGTGGGCTTCGTGTCTATCTTGGGCACAATAATGCGTTCACTATGCTGTTTGTAGTAGCTTACCCGCCCTCCTATTTTTTATTCATTATTAAACCTACTCCTGCATTACCCCTATTTGATTTTGTATTTATAACCCTATATTCACCTGACCAAAAGTCTTGTTCCTCCAGCCACCGAACTTCACTAATTCCCACTATATCTAACTTTAACCTATCCATTTCCCTTTTTAAATTTTCTATCCTACCTGCCCGATTGAGGGATCTGACATTCCACGCTCCGATCCGTAGAATGCCAGTTTTCTTTGGTTGATTATTACAAAAAAATCACCATTATTCTCCTATTGATTCTAATTTTTATAAACTGTTGAATTATACCACTATTGGGATAGTACGAAAAGCTGATGCTAAAGAGTGGAAACTGAGGTTAAGGCACTCTACTTCACACGTAAATTTGTCGGTTTTTTAGGGCTACAATCAGATAATGGCACGTCATGTAGACGCAGGCAGCAGGTCAGTTGCTTTCAGTTGTTATTGTGAACTATGGATGAACTGTTACGTTTTAAGTTTTCTTCGATGTTACGTCACAAGTTTTTTTGTGTCTCCTCCCGTTTTTAATCTTTTAAAGCAAACTGAGCATCACTCTTCATAGATGCCGCACTTCGTAAGAACTTCCCAATTAGGGGTTCTGCCATTCCATAATAAAACTGATGTCCAACAACGGCAGTGAGAAACTACCATTCACACCAGACGGGGCAAGTGTTGCACACTGAAATGTGCACTCGTACCATCTGGTAACAGATACATTATTGTCTCATGGCATTGTTATGCTGATGGCTTTTCCTATTTTCTATAACAGCGCAGTACTTCAAAGCGATGGAAATTTGACGAATAAAAAAATCCTCGTTCATTAGAAAAGGTTTACTTACAAACTAAAAATTTAAGTACTACTGCAAGAAACACCTGTTACAACCAAAAACAGCCAAATACCGAAAAATACCGATTATTGCGAACTAAAACACCGGTATCGGTTTTAACTGATCAGTTTTTCTCAGCACTACCGCGCCGACGTTTCGGACCGTAAGTTGATACCACGTGACCATCGTGTCTACTCCCATTTCGCTTGCTTATCCTCATTTCGTTTGCTGGTTTTGTTACTGCTTGTTGTTTTATATTAGTTGCTGGAATTTATTTATTTTTACATATTTTGTGCTATTAAAGAGATGAACACAGCAATCGGTTTCAACATGGTACAGGTTACAACAGTTATCTGGAGGTGAAGAAGCTTGCACGGATTAGCATAGTTTGGAGAGCTGCATCAAATAAGTCCCAGAATGAAGACAACAGCCACCACAATGTTGTTACGGGGATGACTGTCACTGTTTAAATAGCATGCTATTTCTTGTGCATTACTTTGCTTTTAAAGAACAAGAGTCACCGTAATGTAAACAGAGTTGACATCCTTTACGACCCTAATGGCCTTTTTTGTATTCTGTAAACTATTTTAGTTGCTGCCGAATTAATCCAGACTATCTATCCACATTTAAGTCGGGAAAGAAAGTAGGCATAATAGGTACTCTTAATCGTTTCTCCACATAACATTCACATTTCGAATAACATTGAAGCTGATGCTAGTTACATTTTCCATCACAAACTCAGTGACGGAATTAATAAGTATGCTCGATCAGAAGTCAAGTCCCACTGATAAGTCTCAAATTGAGGTTGTAGGCACATACTAAGCAGGTATATAACATGCTATTAAAAGTGGTTTCATCCTTCACAAATTAGGAACCAATATAAGTGATAAATAGTTGCAAGCTACACTCATGCTACTTTCGTCTGTAACAATTTTCTCTGCAGAATCTTCACTGTTCACTAACAGTATTACTGTGCAAAAGAAAACAACCAGAGCCGTCAAAGGAATACTGAATACGTGACAATTATGTAGGCCACCATTCTCAGTGATTTACAGCATTAATTGTATTACCACTGCAAGTAGGAATCAACATGGGTTTCGAAAAAGACGATCGTGTGAAACCCAGCTTGCGCTATTCGTCCACGAGACTCAGAGGGCCATAGACACGGGTTCCCAGGTGGATGCCGTGTTTCTTGACTTCCGCAAGGCGTTCGATACACTTCCCCACAGTCGTTTAATGAATAAAGTAAGAGCATATGGAATATCAGACCAATTGTGTGATTGGATTGAAGAGTTCCTAGAAAACAGAACGCAGCATGTCATTCTCAATGGAGAGAAGTCTTCTGAAGTAAGAGTGATTTCGGGTGTGCCGCAGGGGAGTGTCGTAGGACAGTTGCTATTCACAATATACATAAATGACCTTGTGGATAACATTGGAAGTTCACTGAGGCTTTTAGCGGATGATGCTGTGGTATATCGAGAGGTTGTAACAATGGAAAATTGTACCGATATGCAGGAGTATCTGCAACGAATTGTCACATGGTGTAGGGGATGGCAATTGAATCTCAATGTAGACAAGTGTAATGTGCTGCGAATACATGGAAAGATAGGTCCCTTATCATTTAGCTACAGTATAGCAGGTCAGCAACTGGAAGCAGTTAATTCCATAAATTATCTGGGAGTCGGCATTAGGAGTGATTTAAAATGGAATGATCATATAAAGTTGATCATCGGTAAATCAGATGCCAGACTGAGATTCATTGGAAGAATCCTAAAGAAATGCAATCTGAAAACAAAAGAAGTAGGTTACAGTACACTTGTCGCCCACTGCTTGAATATTGCTCACCAGTGTGGGCTCCCTGCCAGATAGGGTTGATAGAAGAGATAGAGAAGATCCAACGGAGAGGAGCGTGCTTCGTTACAGGATCATTTAGTAATCGCGAAAGCGTTACGGAGATGATAGATAAACTCCAGTGGAAGACTCTGCAGGAGAGACGCTCAGTAGCTCGGTACTGGCGTTTGTTGAAGTTTCGTGAACATACCTTCACCGAGGAGTCAAGCAGTATATTGCTCTCTACTACGTATATCTCGCGAAGAGACCATGAGGATAAAATCAGAGAGATTAGAGCCCACACAGAGGCATACCGACAATCCTTCTTTCCACGAACAATACGAGACTGGAACAGAAGGGAGAACCGATAGAGGTACACAGGGTACCCTCCACCACACACCGTCAGGTGGCTTGCGGATTATGGATGTAAATGTAGACTTAGAAGCTAAAAAATGCCTTATTCTAAACGCAGACAAAAGCTGGTTGCGTCATTATCACAAAGACGTGTTGTACACAGGCATGAACTGGCATGCGGTAGTAATCTAGACTTCGTTTTTAGACTGAATAAATCTTAATAGTTTTAACTTCGCTGGGATGAAGATTTCAATGAATTATCTTAACTAGTCATACATATGCCTAGAAGAATATGTGAACTTTGTATCACACACCAAGTGTTAACAGAAGCGTTTATCAAATTTGAAAGTCGTTCACTTGGTTCACGGATACAATTTTACAACAGGAAAGTAATTTATGGGCATATAGTAATAATTATATCTAAAATTAAACAATTACTCAACATTAAAGTAATTTATGTGCATTGAGTAATACTTACGTTTAAAATATCAATATCCCCAACGCGCCAGTAGCGTATGGAACAGTTTTTTGTAATAACTTCTCGAGCAAAGCTTCGATACCGTAATATAACAATTAACTTGACCACGTATGTCACAACAAACGTTAACAACTGCTTAATCTTGAGTGTGCTTGTAGAACAGGGTCATAAACATGTGTTGCGAAAATAGCAATCACACTCTTTCTGTCTGTCAGGCCAAAGTTTTTAACCACAACTGAAATGTAATTAGCACTATATTTTTCCATTAATAGCAGTCAGCCATTTTAGTACAATCGATAATTTATCTTGTGCCTACACGAATTTTATAGCTACGAATACACAATCTAGCATAAGTTCCATGTTAGCTGTTCTTCTGTCGTTGCAGCCAGGTGTGTACAGTAGCTAGTGACGTGATACCGATATCCAGTCCAAAACGTGAATCCAGTCAGGCGTTTTACTGGGGCGAGACACTCCCCTCAGTAGCTGCGGCGAGCGAGTACACTTCTCCAGTGGTGTGTGCAGAACGCGCCAGCGCCGTTCGACGAGTATTTAAAACAACTCGGTCACGTGACAGAATTGAGCGGAGATGAAAGCGCTGTAGTACAAAAATTCCGACGCTTAAGGATGTTGACATAAATCATGAGTATTTAGCGTCTATAAAGTTATAAGACAGTCCACTTCAAATGCTTCCTTTCTCAAAAAAAAAAAAAAAAAAATGGCTCTGAGCACTATGGGACTTAACTTCTGAGGTCATCAGTCCCCTAGAACTTAGAACTACTTAAACCTAACTAACCTAAGGACATCACACACATCCATGCCCGAGGCAGGATTCGAACCTGCGACTGTAGCAGTCACGCGGCTCCGGACTGAAGCGAATAGAACCGCTCGGCCACAACGGCCGGCTGCTTCCTTTCTCAGCATAATTTATATGGAAGTATAGAACTTTGCAAAACCTAGCACGGATCTGAATAAAAGGGGCAAATCATTAGTCAGCCTGAGGGTTGGTGTTTTAGGACTAAATATAAGAAGCATTATGCGAAGTATTGACGGCATGCATACCACTTACATAGTTCTACAGATAAACAAATAAATAAATTCTGGCTTAAAATAATCAAAAGTAAGTCTACGGTCCAGATAATAATAAGCATGTTCCCTGTAATGACATACCCAGTTCCTTTTTTCTCTTGGCAAGGTTGTCTGTCGCCTCCAGTGGTGTAACAGATTCTAAACGATGAATGGACAAGAGGTCTAATCCATTTAGTGTTCTCAGAAAGGATAACTCAACTAGTACGACAACATACATTATTTTTTGAACTTGTAAATAATAGAAAATAAAAATCTAATAGTTGCTGTATAAGAATGTAAGACAACATATTTCAAAACTTCCCTGTCCTGTTGAATTTATTAGGTATGTCTCGCTTCTCTTTAAATAGGAAATGACTTCTCTGCTGTGGCTGTCGATACAGGAAGTGTTGCCGATACCTTCAGATGGCTGTTCATATTTGGATACACGTCTTCGTTGCGTAACTGCAGTGCTTCCATGACAGATGGAGCTTCGGAACCTTTTTTCACAGATCTCCTTCTCTAGAAATATATCTCAGCAAGAATGTCTTCCACTACACATTCTATATCTTCAATGTAGAGTTCAATTAAAGCCTTGAACACTTCTCGTTCGTCACAGTTTAAGAGTTTTTCACTAGTTGAAATTGGAAACATTGAAGAAAATCCAGACAGCGCTTTCTTATTTTCAGTAAACAATGTAAAAATGGAATAGAGACCGGCCCTCCGTAGTACTCTTCAGGCACGTGTGTAACTAGGCTGTTTAGGTTTTGATGTTGGTAACGCCACGTAGCGCTCTATATGAAAATCACTGGCGATGCTGTGTGCAGTCTGTGGTTAGTGGGCATTGTTGAAATAGTAGCTATGGTAGTGTTGGGCAGTTGACTGTTAACAGCGCGTAGCGTTGTGCAGTTGGAGGTGAGCCGCCAGCAGTGGTGGATGTGGGGAGAGAGATGTCGGAGTTTTGAGAGCGGATGATCTGGACGTGTGTCCATCACAGACAGTAAATTTGTAAGACTGGATATATATATATATATATATATATATATATATATATATATATATATATAAACTTTTGAACACTATTAAGGTAAATACATTGTTTGTTCTTTATCAAAATTTTCATTTGCTAACTATGCCTATCAGTAGTTAGTGACTTCAGTAGTTACAAGTCTTTTATTTAGCTGGCAGTATTGGCGCTCGCTGTATTGCAGTAGTTTGAGTAATGAAGATTTTTGTGAGGTAAGTGATTGATGAAAGGTATAGGTTATTGTTAGTCAGGGCCATTCTTTTCTATGGATTATTGAAAGTCAGATTGCGTTGCGCTAAAAATATTGTGTGTCAGTTTAATGATGATCAGAATAAGTAAAGAGAGAAAGGTCTGAGTACGTTCAGTTTTGTTCAGCTGTTTGAAAATCAAATAACTTAAGGGGTTTACCAGCACAGTAATTCACTAATTTTTCTAAGGTGACGTTTCACATGCATCAAGCAGTCTGGTCCGTTTTTTTGGATCTTAAAAAAGGCTGATATGTCCAGCTGTTGATAAATTGCTGTTGCTCTCTCATAACCAGCCCTCAGAATTCTTTCCCCAACGGTTCTGTCTTCCGTAGCATTACCCATATTTTAATGCATTTACAAGGTCACGAAAATCAAACTACTTGTGCAGTTTACTTGAGACATGAAATTTCGGAGGAGGCAGGGGACCATTGTTATATTGCAACGTAATATTGTATTGAAGCTGAATTAGTCACTTCAAACAAGTTATACACCCGGTTAAAAATGACTTCATTACCCAAATTGCTCAAGTTACGCATTTCCGTTTATTTCCAACACCAGATGAGAACAAATCTGTACGTACAATGTGTAAACATATAACAGGCGTTAACAAAGTACAAAATATATGAAAACCCACCCATGTGCACAGAGGGCCACAGGGCTAGCTCTACAGTGCGTTTTACAATTCACTTTACACACATCTACCATCTGTAGAGGGGATTTAGTAAATCGAGTTTTACATAGGAACCCATGTCCGGAAACGTCGTTCAACGACGCTACGGAGAGTCAGAGGCGCCGGCAATGTGTGTATATACAGGCCGATTCTATGATGATGTTACAGACTTTCTAGGATTGTGGAAAAGGATAAATGTATCAGTTGACATAAGAGTCCTTGATTCGGAAACTAACGAGTCGAAAATTATAAGCGCAAACCGTTCTCATACCTCTGAAAGTGAGATACTTGAACGGGTACTGTTGTTTCTAACGTTGTAGTGTTGGCAACTTTCAGAGATGCTAATATGGATCAAAATAATAAACAATGTCTAGTAAATACGGGCTCTAAAATGCACACCTTAAAAGCTATGTACACTTGTTCAATAGAGGAGATATGTTACACTCTAGTGAATATGAACAAGTGTTCATAGCTTCTCAGGTGCGCATTTTAGAGTTCATATTTACTGAATTTTTTTTCCTTTTTTGGTCCAAAGTAGCACTTTCGAAAGTTGCCTACCCTACAATCTTAGCAAAAACAGTACCAGTGAATGTATTCCACTTTCAGAGGTTCAAAATGGCTCTGAGCACCATGGGACTTAACTTCTGACGTCATCAGTCCTCTAGAACTTAGAACTACTTAAACCTAACTAACCTAAGGACATCACACACATCCATGCCCGAGGCAGGATTCGAACCTGCGACCGCAGCGGTCACGCGGTTCCAGACTGTAGCGCCTAGAACCGCTCGGCCACTAAGGCCGGCCCTCTGTCAGAGGTATAAGAACGGTTACCGCTTATAACTTTCGACTCGTTGCTTTCCGTTATAGGGACCCTTACTTCTAATCGATACACTTATCCTTCTGCATCATCCTAGAAAGTTTGTAACATCATGACAGAATGTCCCTGCACATCCATACATTTATAGACACCAGCACCTGTAACGTTCGTAGTGTCGTTGGATGACATTTCGGGACGTGGGTTCCTGTGTATAGCGTGCTCTAATAAGTCCCTCTACAATCACTAGAAGTGTGTAACACGAATTGTGCAACACCCTGCATATGTAACATAAGCTGACTACTAGCTATCGTATAGAGCTGGAGGGGAAGAAAGACAAGGTTAGCCACCGGAGGGCAGGGGCTACAAAGTGGCGCCACGGTGTAATATCTCCCATCTCCTTCTTCCCGCCAGCCTCTGTGGCCGTGAAGTTCTAGGCGCTACAGTCTGGAACCACGTGACTGCTACGGTCGCAGGTTCGAATCCTGCCTCGGGCTTGGACGTGTGTTATGTCCTTAGGTTAGTTAGGTTTAAGTAGTTCTAAGTTCTAGGGGACTGATGACCACAGATGTTAAGTCCCATAGTGCTCAGAGCCATTTGAACCTTCTTCCCAACAACCTATCCCCCACCCCTGCTTATTTGGAGCTGCCAGAAATGTTCTTAATAAAATTCTTCCACGTTCTTTATACAAATATGTGTCACCATGTTCCTTCATGTCGTCGCTGACTAAATTTAATTATTTACTTTATACATTTTTGTGATCAGCGAGATATGCTTTCTTTTTGCTCGTGACTAGGTGGATCGTTAACTTTCCAAACTATGTTAGCTGTCGTGGCTTGTGCTTTGTTAAATATGTTTTTCTACCCTATAGTAAACCCAATATATTGTTCATATAACAACATTGCACCGATCATTGGCTTTTTCCCGTCGCTTGATTAATCTCCTGCAATTAAATACCGTTTTACAAGCATTTACGTCATCCTTCCTTCCTACCTGTCCCCAGCCCCCTCACAGGCCTACCTCCTGTCAACCCCCCCCCCCACCTTCCCTACCCACACGACCTTTCTCTCCACCCTATCCTCCCCTTCACCCCTCGAGCTCTCTTTCCAAGACTTAAAATCGAAAATTGTTTCTAGATAGGTTACTATTTTATGTAATTAGTCTTAATGTTATGATTCTGATGTAATTCATTATCAGTTTGGACAGCTAACATTATCACTTTGCAATTAATTCTTTCACCTTATTCAAATATTTTATTTTCCTTGATGAAGCTTGATTTTATTCTGTTGTCCTGTTGCTGAATCTCCCTTACTTCTGAGCCAAAATCGTTTTAAGGTACGTCACTGCTTGGTGGGATTAATTTCAGTGTTTTCTTTGATGTAAATCTATATCTGCGTTGGACGAGTAACATAGGCACTCTGTAATTAATTCTTTCACCTTACTCGAAGTTTTATTTTCTCTGGTGTAGCCTATGTTATATTCTGTTGATTGTTCATCTGTTACTCCAGTTACTTTTATTGATGTGTTCTGCCAAGTGGTTTATGCATGTAGTACAGCTTATTACTACACACATCAAAAAAGTTTTGCATCACCACGGTTCCTAGAGTTCCGGAACCTGTACAGAAAATTGGAATACAGGTCAACATAAACACAATTTCCACCCTTTTCATTGCTCATGAAAACCACACATTGCATGTTGTACCACCATACAGCGAGACCTGCAGAGGTGGTGGTCAAGATAGCTGTACACACCGGTACCTCTAATACCCAATAGCACGGCCTCTTGCATTGATGCCTGCCTGTATTCGTTGTGGCATACTATCCACAAGTTCATCAAGGCACTGTTGGTCCAGATTGTCCCACTCCTCAAACGCGATTCGGCGTAGATGCCTGAGAGTGGTTGATGGGTCGCGTCGTCCCTTTTCAATCTATCCCAGGCATGTTCGACAGGGTTCATGTCTGGAGAACATGCTGGCCACTCTAGTCGAGCGATGTCATTATCCTGAAGGAAGTCATTCACAATATTTGCACGATGGGGGGCGCGAATTGTCGTCCATGAAAACGAATGCCTCGCCAGTATGCTGCCGATATGGTTGCACTATCGGTCGGAGGATGGCATTCAGGTATCGTACAGCCACTACAGCGCTTTCCATGATCACCAGCGGCGTACGTCGGCCCTGCAAAAACCCACCCCAAAACAGCAGAGAACCTCCACCTTGCTGCTATTGCTGGACGGTATGTGTAAGGCGTTCAGCCTGACCGGGTTGCCTCCAAACACGTCTCCGGCGATTGTCTGATTGAAGGTATATGCGACAATCATCGGTGAAGAGAACGTGATGCCAATCCTGAGCGGTCCATTCGGCATGTTGTTGGGCCCATCTGTATAGCACTGCATGGTGTCGCGTTTGCGAAGATGGACCTCGCCATGGACGTCGGGAGTGAAGTTGAGAATCATGCAGCCTATAGCGCACAGTTTGAATCGTAACACGGCGTCCTGTGGCTGCACGAAAAGTATTATTCAACATGGTGGCGTTACTGTCACGGTTCCTCGGAGCCATTATCCCAAGGTAGCGGTCATCCACTGCAGTAGTAGCCCTTGAGCGGCCCGAGCGAGGCATGTCATCGACAGTTCCTGTCTCTCTGTATGTCCTCCTTGTCCGAACAACACCGCTGTGGGTCACTCGGAAACGCCTGGACACTTCCCTTGTTTGAACCCTTCCTGGCACAAAGCAACAATGCGGACGCGATCGAACCGCAGTATTGACCGCCTAGGCATGGTTGAACTACAGGCAACACGAGCCGTGTACCTCCTTCTCGGTGGAATGACTAGCAGTGATCAGCTATCGGATGCACCCCGTCTAACAGGCGTTGCCCATGCATCGTTGTTTACATCTTTGGGCGGGTTTAGTGAAATCTCTGAACAGTGAAAGGGACTGTGTCTGTGATACAATATCCACAGTCAACGTCTATCTTCGGGAGTTCTGGGAACCGGGGTGATGCAAAACTTTTTTTTGATGTGTGTATACAGTGTGAAAAGTATTTAAACCGACAAATTCTGGGAGGTTGTAGGGGACATCAAAACAAATATTTTTCCCTATTGTCATTTTTTCCTATGAGGATTATTCAAACCGATGGAGGCCATATTACGCTCTTCAGTTGTTAGAGGTCGTATTAAGATCTTCAGTTGTTAGAGGGCGTATTACGATCTTCAGTTGTAGACAACTGCTGTCCACCAGTGTAGTAGTGCATTGTCTCTGTTTACTAGTGGAGCGATGCACTTGGAGTGTATACACTGATATGATTGGTGCGTACTACGTAGCGCACCACAACGGACGAGATGCACAACGGGTTTATCAGCAACAATATCCTAATCGCCGTATCCCGAATCATACGACCTTTGCTATTGTGTGCCAACGTCTGCGTGAGACCAGGTCATTTAGCAGATTACCTGGACAGAGACGCCGTCGCATGGTAAGAACGCTAAAATTTGAGGAAGCTGCCTTGCAACATGTGGAGCGAGTACCTTCAATTAACATTCGTAAAATTGCATGTAACATAGGGACGAATCAGACGAATGTAAGAACAGTCCTCCGAGAGCAATTGTTACGGCTATTTCACTTACAGCGTGCCCACAGCCTGGAACCAGTTGATTATCCACCCAGAGCCCAGTTTTTGCAGTGGTACCTGGAACAGTGTGAAATGCATCCTACGTTTCCATCCTCTGTGTCGTTTACCGATGAAGCAACGTTGCTGGCCGGTGTGGGAGTAAGGTTCTAGGCGCTTCAGTCTGGAACCGCGTGACCGCTACGGTCGCAGGTTCGAATCCTGCCCCGGGCCTGGATGTGTGTGATGTCCTCAGATTAGTTAGGTTTAAGTAGTTCTAAGTTCTAGGGGACTGATGACCACAGATGTTAAGTCCCATAGTACACAGAGCCATTTGAACCAAGCAACGTTCGGGCGTGATGGAGTCTTCAACATTCACAATTTGCATGTTTGGGGTGGGGATAACCCACATGCCACAGTTACTAGCGCTCATCAAGTGCGGTTCTTCGTTAATGTGTGGGTCGGTGTTGCTGGAGACTGTTTAATTGGGCCGTATCTGCTACCTAGGCCATTAAATGGTAGGCACTATTACAATTTTCTCGCCAGAGCATTGCCAGAATATCTGGATGACGTCCCGCTCGCTACCAGACAGCGCATGTGGTTCCAACATGACGGGGCGCCGGCACATTTCAGTCATCGAGTGCGTCTATTCCTGGACTGACGGTTCCCAGAAACGTGGATTGGCAGAGGTGGTCCTGTACCATGGCCTGCACTACTGGTCATTGAAATTGCTACACCACGAAGATGATGTGCTACAGACGCGAAATTTAGCCGACAGGAAAAAGATGCTGTGATATGTAAATGATTAGCTTTTCAGAGCATTCACGCAAGGTTGGCGCCGGGGTTGACACCTACAACGTGCTCACATGGCGAAAGTTTCCAACCGATTTCTCATACGCAAACAGCAGTTGACCGGCGTTGCCTAATGAAACGTTGTTGTGATGTCTCGTGTAAGGAGGAGAAATGCGTACCATCACATTTCCGACTTTGATAAAGGTCGGACTGTAGCCTATCGCGACTGCGGTGTATCGTATCGCGACATTGCTGCTCGCATTGGTCGAGGTCCAATGACTGTTAGCAGAATATCGAATCGGTGGGATGAAGAGGGTAATACGGTACGCCGTGCTGGTTCCCAACGGCCCCGTATCACTAGCAGTCGAGATTACAGGCATCTTATCCGCATGGCTGTCACGGATCGTGAAGCCACGCCTCGATCCTTGAGTCAACAGATGGGGGCGTTTGCAAGACAACAATCAGCTGCACGAACACTTCTACGAATTTTGCACTAGCATGGACTAACAGCTCGGAGACCATGGCTGCGGTTACCCTTGACGCTGCATCACAGACAGGAGCGCCTGCGATGGTGTACTCAACGACAAACCTGGGTGCACGAACGGCAAAACGTCATTTTTTCGGATGAATCCAGGTTCTGTTTACAGCATCATGATGGTCGCATCCGTGTTTGGCGACATCGCTGTGAACGCACATTGGAAGCGTGTATTCGTCGTCGCCATACTGGCATATTACCCGGCGGTGGTATAGGGTGCCATTGGTTACACGTCTCGGTCCCTCTTGTTCACATTGACGGCACTTTAAACAGTGGACGTTACATTTCAGATGTGTTACGACCCGTGGCTCTAACCTTCATTCGATCCCTGCGAAACCTTACATTTCAGCAGAATAATGCACGACCGCACGTTGTAGGTCGTATATGGGCCTTTCTGGATACAGAAAATGTTCGACTGCAGACCTGGCCAGCACATTCTCCAGCTCTTTCACCAATTGAAAACGTCTGGTCAATGGTAGTCGAGCAACTGGCTCGTCAGAATACGCCAGTCACTACTCTTGACGAACTGTGGTATCGCGTTGAAGCTGCATGGGCAGCTGTACCTGTACACACCATCCAAGCTCTGTTTGACCCAATGCCCAGGCGTATCAAGGGCGTTATTACGGCCAGAGGTGGTTCTTCAGGGTACTGATTTCTCAGGATCTATGCACCCAAATTGCGTGAAAATGTAATGACATGTCAGTTCTAGTATAATGTATTTGTCCAATGAATACCCGTTTATCATGTGCATTTCTTCTTGTTGTGAACAATTTTAATGGCCAGTAGTGTAGATAAGATGAATTATCTAGTTTTGTACACTTCATTTCCGCAGGAATTTTACGAGTATTTACATCTACCTTTGGACATTAACGTATCATTTAATGCAGACAAAATACATTTCTCTCACTCAGAGTACATTTAACAATAACTTTCACTTTGAGCTCTGTCTTATACACTGATCACTCAGCTGGCCTACTACACTGAAGCGCCAAAGAAACTGGTACAGGCATGCGTATTCAAATACAGAAATAAGTAAACAGGCAGAATACGGCGCTGCGGTCGAAAACGCCTATATAAGACAATAAGTGTGTAGCGCAGTTGTCCTTCTCTGCCGATGACCTTCTCCTTCACTTCAGTCACCTCCTCTCCGAACAACTCAACTCCCATCGCTCTTCCATCTTCCTCTCCCTCAACCTTGAACGTGCTTACTACCGTGTATGGCATTCCGGCCTCCTCTTCAAGCTCCAAACCTTTGACCTTCCTATTAACTACGTCCGTCTGATCGCCTTCTTTCTTTCCCACCGTCCTTCCTATGTCACCATGCATTACACGGATTCCTACACCTTCTACCCCTCCGTCGGTGTGCACCAAGGTTCCGTTTTCTTCCCTCTTCTCTGCCTTCTTTACACGGCAAACATGCCGCCGCCTTCACCCCCTTACACCTTCTCCAGTACGCCGATGACACTGCCTTCCTTGCCTTCGCTCACAACCTGCAACGCTCCCAGCACCTTCTCCAATCCCATCTTGACTGGTTCACCACTTGGTGTAACCAGTGGCTGCCCAAGGTCAATCCCTCCAAGACCCAGGCGATCATTATAGGCAAAACCACCCCGTCCTTCCGTCTCCTCGATTTCTATCTCACTATCTATGGCCGTCCTATCAACCTCACCCCCACCCTCAAGTACCTTGGCGTCACCCTTGACCATCGCTTCTCCTGGATCCTCCATCTCTGGACGATCCAAGCCAAGGCACGCTCCCGACTCTGCCTCCTCGAGCTCCTTTCTGGCCGCACATGGAGTCTGGAGCCCTCCATCGTCCTCCACACCTATAAATCCCTCATCTGCCCTATCCTCTGTTATGCCCATCCTGCCTGGATCGCCGCCTCTCCTACCTTCTACAAATCCCTTCAAATCCTGGAACGCCATGCGCTCCACTTCGCCTATCGCATCTGCCTCCCCTCCCCATGCAGATCCTGTATGACTTAATTCCGTTCCTACACCTCCTCCTTTTCCTTGAATGGACACGGATCTTTTACACCTCCCACAAACTTGTCTCTCCCATCCTTTTCTATCCCTGCCCACTGCTGAGCCTGTACTCCCACATCCCACCCACTCTCCGTCTCTCCACACTCGATACCATTGCCCAAGTTGGCTTCCGCCAACTCCCCCTCCCTGATGATCCCTTCATCCCTTCCATCTACCCCTCCTACCAACTTTCATCCTCCCATTCCTCCCCCTGTGTTTTACCTCCATAACACCTTCTTTCCTTTCTCCCCCCATTACTACCTCCCTCCCTCCCCTCCCCCCCTCACCGAGCTTCCAATACCCCCCTACCCTCTCCCCTACCCCTCTCTTCCACTCTCCCACTGGCACATACCCCTAGCCCTCTCTCTCCTACCAACACCTCTTCCCTCTGGCAGGCCCCCAGCTTTTTTGTGTGAATTGTGCGTCTTCATGTGGGTAATCAAGATTTAAGTGAGTCTGAACGTGGTGTTATAGTCGGCGCGCAAGCGATAGGACACAGCATCTCCGAGGTAGCGATGAAGTTGCGATTTTCCCGTACGACCATTTCACGAGAGTACCTTGACTTTCAGGAATCCGGTAAAACATCAAATCTCCGACATCGCGCGGCCTGAAAAAGATCCTGCAACAATGAGGCCAATGACGACTGAAGAGAATCGATCAGCTTGACAGAAGTGCAACCCTTCTGTAAACTGCTATACATTTCAATGTTGGGCCATCAAAAAATGTCAGCATGTGAACCATTCAACGAAACATCATAGATATGGCCTTTTGGAGCTGAAGGCCCACTCGTGTACCCTTGATGACTGTACGACACAAAGCATTATGACTCGCCTGGGTCCATCAACACGGACATCATTGGACTGTTGATGACTGAAAACATGTTGCCTGGTCGGACGAGTCTCGTTTCAAATTGTATCGAGCAGATGGACGTGTACGGGTATGGAGACAACCTCATGAATCCATGGACTGTGCCGACTTCAGATACGCCTAGATACGACTCTGACATGTGACATGTAAGTAAGCATCCTGTCCGATCACCTGCATCCATTGATGTCCATTGTGCATTCCGATGGACTTGGGCAAATTCAGCAGGACAATGCGACGCCCCACACGTCCAGAATTGCTACAGAGTGGCTCCAAGAACACCCTTCTGAGTTTAAACACTTCCGCTGGCCACCAAACCCCGCATACATTTACATTATTGAGCATATCTGGGATGCCTTGCAACGTGCTGTTCAGAAGACATCCCCACCCCATCGTACTCTTACGGATTTATGGACAGCCCTGCAGCATTCACGGTGTCAGTTCCCTCTAGCACTACTTCAGACATTATTTGAGTCCATGCCACATCGTGTTGCGGCACTTCTCCGTGCTCCCGTGGGCCCTACATGATATTAGACAGGTATACCAGTTTCTTTGGCTCTTCAGTGTTGAAGACTGTGATGTCTTATTATTACCATTCTGCTAAATTTGCAAATTTTGATGACTGAAAGGAACTGGATATATCATGGAACTCCAAATAATCCAACATACAGCCAATATTTAGACAGGTATACCAGTTTCTTTGGCTCTTCAGTGTAGAAGACTGTGATGTCTAATTATTACCATTCTGCTAAATTTTCAAATTTAGATGACTGAAAGGAACTGGATATATCATGGAACACCAAATAATCCAACATACAGCCAATATTTACGTACAGTAATTATAATAACTTGCCCTGGGCAGACGTCCGTGCAAGCCAGAGGTACCAGATCGGCTGACTGACTTCACAACATGAATACCACATTTGATTATTTGACCCGTGTACCGTATCGACAGCTATTATTAAATGGTTTGTTTTCAAATAGCATCCAAACGTTTCTGTGAATCATCAAGTCCCTGCCCATGTCTCATTTCATCAGCAAGTTTCTGAACTATGATAAACGAAGTGACGTCAACAGAAGAGTTCTAGTATAGATTACGTGCATGAATGGAGGTTTGGATCGATCAAAGTATATGAGTGACAGATCGTGCACCCTCAGACCCGTTATTGTTTGGTCCAAAATCAATGGAAACAGTCATAGCCATTAAGTATCTGGGTATATACCTGTCGAGTTGTTTAAACTTTAACTACCACATAAAACTAATCGTAGGAGGGACAGATGCCAGACTAAGATTCATTGAAGCAATCTTCAGGGAGGGTAGATAACCAACGAGGGAGATAACATACAAAACTTTTTCAGTCGTTACTCGAGTGTTGCTCCTCGGCCTATAGTATACAGAGACGTTGGAGCATTAGAAAATTGCAGCGAAATGCAGAAAGATCTGCAGCGGATAGGCATTTGGTGCAGGGAGTGGCAACTGACCATTAACATAGACAAATGTAATGTATTGCGAATACATAGAAAGAAGGATCCTTTGTTGTATGATTACATGATAGCGGGACAAACACTGGTAGCGGCTAATTCTGTAAAATATCTGGGAGTATGCGTACGGAACGATTTGAAGTGGAATGATCATATAAAATTAATTGTTGGTAAGGCTAGTACCAGGTTGAGATTCATTGGGAGAGTTCTTAGAAAATGCAGTCCATCAACAAAGGAGGTGGCTTACAAAACACTCGTTCGATCTATACTTGAGTATTGCTCATCAGTGTGGGATCCATACCAGGTCGGGTTGACAGAGGAGATAGAGAAGATCCAAAGAAGAGCACCGCGTTTCGTCACAGGGTTATTTGGTAAGCGTGATAGCGTTACGGAGATGTTTAGCAAACTCAAGTGGCACACTCTGCAAGAGAGGTGCTCTGCATCGCGGTATAGCTTGCTGTCCAGGTTCGAAAGGGTGCGTTTCTGGATGAGGTATCGAATATATTGCTTCCCCCTACTTATACCTCCCAGGGGCAACGGCCTTGCCGCAGTAGATACACCGGTTCCCGTCAGATCACCGAAGTTAAGCGCTGTCGGGCGTGGCCGGCACTTGGATGGGTGACCATTAGGGCCACCATGCGCTGTTGCCATTTTTCGGGGTGCACTCATCCTCGTGATGCCAATTGAGGAGCTACTTGACCGAATAGTAGTGGCTCCGGTCAAAGAAAACCATCGTAACGACCGGGAGAGCGGTGTGCTAACCACACGCTCCTCCTCTCCGCATCCTTATCTGAGGATGACACGACGGTCAGATGGTCCCGATTGGCCACTTGTGACCTGAAGACGGAGTGCTTATACCTCCCGAGGAGATCACGAATGTAAAATTAGAGAGATTCGAGCGCCCACGGAGGCTTTTCGGCAGTCGTTCTTAACGCGAACCATACGCGACTGGAACAGGAAAGGGAGGCAATGACAGTGGCACGTAAAGGTGGCTTGCTGAGTATAAATGTAGATGTAGATGAACTTAACCATGTAGGACTGATAGAGTCGTAAAAAAGATCAAATGACGAGCTGTGCGTTTTGTTAAGGATTCGTTTTGTAAATGCAAAAGTGCCACAGGGATGGTGATTCAACTCCGCTAACAGACGTTACACTAGAGGCGTTGTGCGTCACAGCATGGTTTCCTTGTTGAAATTGAGAGAGCAAACATTCCTTGATGGGTAAGTCACCATACTGCTTTCTTTTACATGTATTTTGCGTAAATAACATACAGGAAAAATTAGGGATATTCCTGATAGTATATGGTCTTACCAACAGTCGATATTCCGGAGCACCATTCTCTAATGGACTGCAGACGTCAACGTGAAGCTTGGCGTCTACTTTCTGTACCTGTCTTCCAGAAACAATGTCTCTCATAACTGTTGATAAACCTTTTGCCGCTTTTTAAATATTTTGTACTATGTACTTATGATTTCATATCGAGGAACGCTTGATCCACCATTGCACCACAGTTTCTATTCTTCCTAAGGCCTGACACATCCATTAAAACATCAAATCACGCTATGCCTCAGTAATGGTGTTATATACACAGTCAAAGAGTATGTTGTCGTGAGAAAGACATCATCTAAACAGCTTTGGACGAGCACAATTGATAATGAATGCTCACCAACTCATTGTATTTTCATGTCATCTTAATACTGATGAACTACTGAGTTAGAGGTGGCTGCTATGTTGGAGACTCGTAGGTGAACGGAATACTTCAGTGCAGCAAATAATCGTCACGCTATAGGACTTTGCCCATTACACCATCCCCGAAGATGTTTGTGTGCTTACTTTTCGTAGTCCTCTCCCATCCCCCCCCCTCCCCCCAAGCAAAAAGGAAATCAAAGGACTTACCTAGATTCGGACAAAATCACTGCCACCAAAATCATTGTCCTTGTTTAATATCGAGTGGATGAGAAGGGTCGTCGTTGGCTAGTTGGGATTGCAAGAAAGGATAGACACGTTACAGTGTTTTCAGCAATGGAGAACAGCTACTTGTGACAAGCCACCGGCAAACCGTCTTGCACAACAAAAGCCACAATGAGTCACGAATATCTCCGCTTTCTGAACGTCACGGTGCGACTAAACCTCATCGGCCGAGGGGAGTGTTGAACGCAGCAGCTCCTGCCTAGTTAACTCGTGAAAAGGTGGCGTCTGTCATTCGGACAACATTTCTCAGTGGCAACGCGCTTTACATAGGAGTCTTTTCAATCAAATCTAGCCTCAAATATCTTTGTTATTGGTTTCAAGTCCGCAGCCTGTTATTGCAACAGATAGCAGTTCGATTAAATGTGATCACATACTGTGATTGCCTACACGAGTTGTTGATATTTTTTTCCAATTTATTTCGGCGTTTCGTATCGTATCAAAGCAAATGACAAATATCCCATATCAAAAGAAGAAATATTCGAAACAATTCGTCACAAATTCCTAGAAAAATGTACATCGTGACGTGTGCTTGTAATTACCGACAGTGTAGGATGGTGCGCATACTTCGTATTTTCTTGTTTTATGTGGACGAGAGAGGGAGGTACTCAGGCAAGCGTTCTCACGAGAGTAACTGTTCCTGCTCCTTCGGCTCACAGGAGCTGTAACAAGATTCAGCTGCAGCCACCGATATTTTGGAGACATAGACTTACTACACACAATACACTGAGTGTATTAACTCTTGTCCCAATATCCTGACTGAAAACGAAAATTGAACTGACCGGTGACGACGCAACAGGGAACAAAGATTAGCATGGTGCAGTATGGACGAAGGTCGTCTGGGCTGAGGAGTTACGGTGTATGGCTATAGCATACAGTCATGGCAAGGTACGTTTGCCAGAAAAATAGGAATAATTCCTGTTCTTGGAAATGGGGGGGGGGTTAAATTCACATGTGCGGTGGTACTCTAGCATTGCAAATATTATCATGGAATGAAACTGAATCTCTAGCATATTTTATGTTAATCAAAATATCCACGGGTGTACTGCCTGTCTACAGTGTCCAACGGGCGCAATATTTCGGCGATCATACATGTCGCCATCACCAGGTGAACTGACGGACTGAGCTCCTGTGAACGTGCCGGCACGGAGATCCGTACGCTATGGCTGCTCATGGATCAACGTGCCGGCATGTTCACAGGAGCTCAGTCCGTCAGTTCACCTGATGATGGCGACATGTATGATCGCCGAAATATTGTGCCCGTTGGACACTGTAGACCGGCAGTACACCCGTGGATATTTTGATTATCAAATACGCTGGGAGAAACTCAGGAATCACATATTTTATGTTGTCCTCAAATTCCAATAATCCATTGATGTATTGGGTTGGTGAATAAGTTTGTAGCGTTTTTCTAGAATATTAACGAACACGACAGATATGAATAACAGAGACTTTAGTCATCAATAATATATTCTCCTTCCCTATGTACAAAAGTCTTCCAACGCTGAGGTCACTTTACGATTCCGCAATTGTAGAAATCACATGGTTTTGAGGCGAAGAACTCGTCGAGCCGTGTTCGAAGCGCAGTTTCATCCGGAAATCAAGTTCCTTGAAGGATGTTCGATAGAGAGCAGAAGTGGTGAGACTCTGAGGGCGCAAAATCAGGTGAATAAGGTGGGTGGTTTTTTATCAGTCTAGCAGAATGCGGGCGGGCGTTATCGTGGAGTAGCATCACTTCACGCAGTCTTCCTGGTCATGTTTCCCGGATTGCATCTGTAACACTTCTCAGTCGTAGACGATAAATGCCAGCAGTGGTGGTTACATTTCGTAGTACACCACACGGTCGCTGTTCCACCAGATGCGTAACATTATCTTTTGTGGATGTGCGCAGATCTTTGTGCAGGGAGATGCTGCTTTTTATAGACTCAACCATTCCTTTCTTTTGTTTATGTTAGTATAAAGACACCATTTCTCATCACCAGTAACAATACATGATAGGAATGGTCGGTGTTGTTCACGAGCCATTTGATGACGAGCAATCAGAGATGCACATATGGCCCCACACTGCTTTTTGTGTGTGGTGTGCGTACTGTAAGACCTTCGGTACACACACCATCAGATTATTTGACTTCTCACTCTAACGAAGTAGGTGAGTGTCAGCAATATGTCTACTGGTCTTATCGTGGCATGTTTATCTTCTGCCGTTAGGTCAGACGATAGAAATGCCACTTGCACGTTTAGAGTAGCAGATTGACGGTGACCAACTTTAAACAGAACTTGATTAATTTTCACACACATTTACTAAAATAGTAACAAGCATAAACCTTATGTAGCTTGATTCTGGAAGCTATTTACAATTGACAATCAGAAGTTCTTTTGGTCTTGGTACGTTAATCTTATTCTCACATATCTCTGATACTCGACAAAGTGTCTATACATTTATCTTCATGGCTATGTACAGGAATATGGCAATCTTATTAGGCGCAGACTGAAACTTGACTATAGACTGCTACAGACAAATGTAGACTGACTGATCGGAGGTCTGTACACTCGTTATAATACCTCGCGCGTTCAGGTATCACAACGCGAGTGTGATCCGCGAGGAGAAAAGGTTCTATGTTAGCAGCAATCTCATTGGCTGCGTTACATATTAATACACGGATCGGCGGAAGCAGAATTTGGTCCGTCTCTAAGGCAGCGCCATCTCGTAGTGCGGAGACGGACGAGCGCTGCGCCTGCGCTGTTGTGCTTAGCGGGGTGCGCTCTAGTGTGAAAGTTGTGTAAGCGCTAACTACGCAGAACTATGTGCACAACATTGTGAATTTGGCTTAGAGCATGCGGTACCCACAAAAACGATTTTTGAGCCTCCCCATTACATGCAAATGTCGTACCATGCTGGAATGATCATAGTTCATCTCATCTGCCAATTCTTGAGTACATTGACGTGTATCAATGTGGATTAATGCGTTTAAACGATCCTCATAAAACCCCGAAGGGCTTCGTGAACATGGAAAGTCACTAATAACAAAACGATCCTCCTTAAAACGAGAAAACCATCTTCTTGCCATGCTCTGTTGAATGGCATTATCCTCATACAATGTGCACATGTTTCTGGGTACCTCTGCTGCTGTCACCGCTATATTGAACTCAAACAGAAGAATATGTCGGAAATGTTCCGATTTCTCCACTTGTCACTCCATTTTCTGACGTCCACAGCTCTACTCACTGTCTCAAAATGAGGAAATTACAATACGTAAACTCAAATAGCAACAGCGAACTACAAACAAAACCCATAGCAACTGGAATACCAACATGTAAAACATAAACGCTACGAACATATGGATCAACCTATTATATCCAACAAGACAATATACTACCGCTTCATTCCCGATCTGTGTCGGACCATTTAGGCAGAACTCTGCAAATAAGAAGACATTTGCCCGGCCTCTAAGGGCATCTGACGAGAACATATATACAAGATGACGTAAGGCAGCACCGATTTTAATGTTTTGACTATAAGAAAAAGATGGATTCATGTTTGTCTCTTCAGAAATTAACTTGCACTCGAATGACGACTGCTAATAATTTCTGCTATAACTTCTCAATTATACTTTTGATATCCGGAAACACGTAAGTAAATTATTCTCTCTTTTTTGAAAGCCAGCTGCATAGTAACATGTTCGATCTTTCCATTGCTGAAATCTACACGTGTAATCGTGCAACAGCCAAGAGTGATATAATCATTTCGGTCTTTAGTTATTTACTAGAAGCTCGCACCCAGTTTAAATATTGGTCCTTAGATAATGAGCACTGCCTTAAGTTGGACAAAGGTTGACCGAGGAATCAGCTGTGCTTCTCCTAAGAAACACTGCTAGCATATACCTGACGTGATTTAAACTTTATATTTTTGAGGAAGCGTATTATGCATGAGTAACATGTCAGGGTTCTCGACGATCAGCAAGAAGTTGAGAATGGAAGATTGACGATAGCAGACTATTTAATTGGTTAATGTTATTTAGTACATCCGAATGAAAAATTATTAAGTTAGCTTCGATACATGCAGCATTCACAGTACTTCACAATACTCCGATTTTTCTGAAAAATAAGCTTTTTCGTCGATTGCTGTTGTTTATTGTAGTTACATTCACCATTGTAGTTACATTGTAGATACATTCACCTGCTCCGACACTTTTTCCTGCTCTCGTTGTGGACCATTCGACTTTGTTAAAGAACCACCGCACGAAACATATATGTGCCTTGTCATAAGCCCTTTGCCCCGACAAATTCAGAGGAAAATATTTGTTCCACTGCTAGGATTTGAAGTAGCGTCAATGGATCTATCGACTGAGTACAACTTCGTTTCTGACAGTTAGCGAACGGGCTCTGTTCTGGACGATAAACTCTAAGCCAACAAACAAACAATAAAACAAAGATTACAAAGTACTGACACAGTGTTACTTTGAACAAGACCATACGATGTTGCAACAAGACCGATTCTAAATCTACATCTACATCCCGCAAGCCACCCAATGGTGTGTGGCGGAGGGCACTTTATGTGCCACCGTCATTACCTCACTTTCCTGTTCCAGTCGCGTATGGTTCGCGGGAAGAACGACTGTCTGAAAGCCTCCGTCCGCGCTCGAATCTCTCTAATTTTACATTCGTGATCTCCTCTGGAGGTATAAGTAGGGGGAAGCAATATATTCGATACCTCATCCAGAAACGCACCCTCTCGAAACCTGGAGAGCAATCTACACCGCGATGCAGAGCGCCTCTCTTTGCAGAGTTTGCCACTTGAGTTTGTTAAACATCTCCGTAACGCTATCACGGTTACCAAATAATCATACAATAAAGGATCCTTCTTTCTATGTATTCGCAATACATTACATTTGTCCATGTTAAGGGTCAGTGGCCACTCCCTGCACCAAGTGCCTATCCGCTGAAGATCTTCCTGCATTTCGCTACAATTTTCTAATGCTGCAACTTCTCTGTATACAACAGCATCATCCACGAAAAGCCGCATGGAACTTCCGGCACTATCTACTAGGTCTCGAACAGCAAGCCGTCGCAAACAAATGAACCCAATGCGGTGGGCCACGGATAGCGGAATAGGAAGTGTCTGTGCCACATGGGGGATACGTGACGCCAAATATACATTTACACATTGTGCCCGTTGCAGAAGGTCGAGGGCTCGTACACGGTGATCTAAGAGCCCAGCTCTTATTGGCACAGTAGGCACGGCAGTTGACGGCAATCGTGCACCACAGATCACTAGCGAAATCGAGTTCTAAGCATCGTATAGTATTAGGTGCACGCAAAGGGGCAACGCTGTCCATAGAGAGCCCCGCACCTATAGCCATGGCGCTCGATTTGTGGACGTTAAGGCAGTTACCAAAAGTTTCGCCGTAGGTGGTAACCCTCGCCAGTGTCTCCCTGACCTCTGCATAAGCAGTGCTGCTGAATGCATAGTCACAGAGAGGCTTTGAGGAAAGCCGCAGAACAACGGATCCATGGCGAAAGCATACAACGGTGCAGAGAGCGGGCAGCCTTGACGCAGTTCGACGGATCGAGATGGGAGGAGTGAGATTGCCATTGCAGAGTACACGAGAAGTAGCTCCACGAAGGAGACGCATTACGACGTCGACGGTAGCATCAGGGTAGCCCATATTGCGGAGCACCTCTTCCAGGTAGTCGTGATCGACCCGATCGAACGCCTGGCTGAAGTGAAGAGCTGCCAAAAGTCCAGGCATACGACGAGCGCCAGCAAGAGCGATTATGACACGATAGCGACAGAGGCCAGTGCGGATGTTATTGACACCTCCTAAAGAAGTTTGGCTGGGGGTAAGCTGAAAGAACCAGAGGTTGTTCAAAGTTTCAGAGGGCGCATTAGACAGCAACTGACTAGGACGGGGGAAAGGAATACAGTAGAAGACGAATGGGTGGTATTGAGAGAGGAAATAATGAAAGCAGTAGAGAATCGAAGAGTTAAAAAGACAGGGTCTACTAGAAATACTTGAATAACGCAGGAGATATTGAATTTAGTTGGTGAAAGGAGGAAATACGAAAATACAGAAAATGAAGTAGAAATATGAGATAGACAGGATGCGCAAAATGGCTAAGCAGGAATGGCTAGAGGACACATGTAAGTAGTATAAGCATGTAATCACTAGGCGAAAGACAGATACCGCCTACAGGAAAAGAAAACAAAAGCAGCTGTATGAATATCAATAACTCAGATGGAAAACCAGTCCTAAGCAAAGAAGGGAAAGCTGGAAGGTGCAAGGAGTGTAATAGAGGGATTCTGCAAAGTAGATGAACTTGAAGGAAGCATTACGGAAATGGAAGAGGATGGAGATGAGGCGGAAGATATCATACTGCGGAAGAAGTCTGAAAGACCTAGGTCGAAAGAAAGCCCCGGGAGTAGAAGACATTCCGTCAAAACTACTGATAGCCTTGGGAGAGAGGTGACAAAACTCTTCCATTTGGTGAGCAATATGTAGGAGACAGTCGAAATACCTTCATATTTCAAGAATAACAATAATTCCAATGTCAAAGAAAGCAGATGTTGACAGATGTGAATATTACCGAACTATCAGATCAAGAGACGAGCAGTAAGCAGATTCAGAATGATCTATGTGGAGGTAGCTATTCGGAGAGGAAGAAGTTTGCACACGATAGAGCAGCATGGACAGCTGCATCAACCCAATCTGCGGACTGAAGACCACACCACCACCAACAACAACTACAACAACAACAACGGCGTCAGAAATGCAGCACAAGCTCGGAAAGCACGAGGATGCGGAAGAAAATCGCCCATATTGTTCTCAAATGAACTGTCCTAGCATTTGCCTTAATCAATGTACGGAAACTACCAGAAAACCTCAGTCTGGATTGACCATACTCAGGATTGACCAACGGGCCTTTGAACGTCCCTCCTCCCCAATGAGAGCCCATTGCCTTAATTTCTTATCCGTCTCGTTACTAATACAGGCTGCATTCATTAGGATGACTGGTTATAACGTGTCGTTGCAGCTGTGGGTCCTATTTGTCTTCTGATTCAGTAATTGGATGACAGGATCGAGGAAGAGGGAGGTCAAGTAATTATTACCAAAAACGTTTGGGTTTAATGATCGTTGGTTGACGTCATCAAGTTCATTGGGCATTGTCTGCATCAAGGTCAAACTGATGCCTGTACCGTAAAAACTACGAGCTGGGTTTACTGAAAGTACGAGGGGCGTTCAATAAGTAACGCAATGCATTTTTTCTGAAAGTAGGTTATTTTTATTCAGGATTCCAATATACCATATTATTCACCTTTCTTTTGGCTACGGAAACCTCTTTTTCAACATTATCTCCGTTCAATGCAATGGCCTTATGCCACCTCACTCGGAGGGCCTGTATGCCCGCATAGTATCACTCTACTGGTCGACGTCGGAGCCAACGTCTTCGGCATCAATAGCCTCTCCATCATCCACGTTCTGCTTCCCGCGGAGTGCATCCTTCACTGCGGCAAGCAGATGGAAGGTTTAAGATCTGGCCAGCAGGGCAGGTAAGGAAGAACAATCCAATGAAGTTTTGTGACCACCTCTCGGGTGCACAGACTTGGCTGAGGCCTTGCGCCGTCATGGAGAAGATTATTTCACCTTGAGGGAAGACATCAAACAGAACAACCGCTTCTGAGTACCAGAAGTCCGTCGCCATGAGTCTACCAGCTTAGGGTGCAGCTTCGAACTTTTTATTCGGGGAAGAAGTGATGTGGAGCCACTCCATGGATTGCCCTTTCGTTTTCTGTTCTATGTGATGAACCCACATTTCATCAACGGTGACGATATTCGACAAAAATTATCACGATCAGCCTCGTAACACGCAACCAATTCCGTACAAATAGCCCCTCTTTGCTCTTTATGGGCTTCTAGTAGGCAGCAAGCAACCCAGCGGGCTCACACCTTTGAGTACCCCAACTGGTGGACGAGTGTGTGAGCACTACCAGCAGAGACGTTCAGTTGTGCAGCGAGGTGTTCGATAGTGATCCATCGATCAGCTAGAATGTTTCCACACATTCCAACATTGCAGTAATCGCAGCTGTGTGAGGCTGGCCGGCACGTGGGAGATCTGAGTGACCTTGTTTGATCAGTGACGACAGACATCTCGTCCAACGACTCAGCGTGTTTTTTTCTTAGTGCTATGTTTCTGCAGACATTCTGCAAGCCCCTATGAATATCTCCGATGCTCTAGTTTTATGCCAAAAGAAATTTAGTGTCAGCTCCCTGCTTGGAACGCACGCCCGTTTCAGACGCCACTTTGAAATCAACGTACAGCTTCGTCACCAATCGGAATTTCATGAAACTATAAGGACTGAAGCAGGAATGTTCCACAATGTCCATCAACAGATTCTACTTATTTTCAACCGAAACTGGCAGAGTAAAAATGCGTTGCATTACTTATTGAACAACCGTCGTATATAAAGTGTAAAAGCCATAAATATGACTGTGTCGATATGGGAAAAAGTTAAAAACAACAAAGATGATGCACAGCGGAAAAAAATCCCTTTTAATGGGTGCAAAATGATGATGACCTTTGAAATGATTCCACGCGGAGGGGGCCATCACATCAGTGTACTACAACGGTAACCAAATAGGAGATTTTCTGGGATCCACTAACAATGTCGTCGATAAGCTCCACGCTTTGCTCCGAATGCAGGCTTGTCGGCACTAGCGAGGCAGGACGCCCCCATTAACTGACGTATCGCACAGCATGAGCGTTTCATATGACCTGGTCGACAACGAAAACCGGAAATGGCTTAACTTCAAGACCACTGCAAATTAAGCCTGTTTCACACGATCGATTTTGTGTTCGAAATCGACTACTCGTAGTGGACGTGCATCACACACCAGCCTGTCAATGATCTGTTGACTGTTCCTAGTGTAACGTTCTAAACTCCTGAGTTTACTGAAGACTGCGCAAGCGCAGAGCTTCCTGTTGCCGTCTGCTAATACCAGAATTCGTCACCAATACTCGCCGCGCCCACTCATGGTATAGTAATGGCTTCGGTGCTACTGATATTAATCTTTATTTTATTGTTAGCCTTCTGTTTACAAAGGTTGCGCGAGGACTTGATTATTTTTTTGAGAGAGCTCTACCATGAAACCAAATACTTGAAAGAAGGTATTGCAATACCTGGCGAATAAATAACAGCTGAAATTGATGGTAAATGTTTACAAAGAAAATTGCTTCAACAGTGGATTGGCTTGGGTTGTTTGGGAGAAAGACCAAACAGAGAGGTCATCGGTCTCATCGGATTAGGGAAGGACGGGGAAGGAAATCGGCCGTGCCCTTTCAAAGGAACCATCCCGGTATTTGCCTGGAGCGATTTAGGGAAATCACAGAAAACCTAAATCAGGATGGCCGGACGCGGGATTGAACCGTCGTCCTCGCGAATGCGAGTCCAGTGTGCTAACCACTGCGCCACCTCGCTCGGTCAACAGTGGAATAGTTATCTCTGGTGAAGGGAAAATTAATTTGGGATGTTATTTGGGACTTGCAAAGTAAACAATTTTCGGAGGATAAACTGAAAAGGGACAATACACTGTCTTCTAAACATTGATTAATTATATACGTTACCTGAGGTCTACACTGTCCAGTCACAGTGTGATCAACTGTCAAAAGCCTGAATAACCACATTGTGCAGCGCGAGACGTGCCCGAGGAGAGTATATGAGATCCTGGAAACTACAGACAGGGATATCAAGCTAAGGCGGCTCAAGTGCCGTGGCCAGCTGCCTGGGTTACTCGGTTTAGGACCCTTGGTGCAGACAGTCCCGTCGAGGTAGTCCCACAATTCTCGATTGGGTTTGGATCCGGGGAGTTTGGTGGCCAGAGGAATACGTTGAATTGGTGCTCTTCGAACCACGCACGTGTACTACGACTTGTGTGACACGTAGCAATGGCCTGTTCGTAGATGCCATCGTACTGAAGAAACAGCAAACTGCCTCCGAGAATAACGAGTTCACTCAGGGAATGCCACGAAAACATCCACCAGACCATAACGCTCCCTCCTGATTGCTAGATGTTTCCTTTCATGCCGTACACACCAACGACCATCTATCCGACGGAGCATAAAACCGTAATTCATCTTAAAAGGCCACTTGTCGCCAACCGGTGAACGTCCACATGCGGTATTGTCGTGCAAATTGCAGCCTTCTTCGCCGATGAACAGCAGCCATCATGAGTGCGTGAACCAGGCACATGCTCTCTCTCTCTCTCTCTCTCTCTCTCTCTCTCTCTCTGTCTCTCTCTCTCTCTCTCTCTCTGTGTGTGTGTGTGTGTGTGTGTGTGTGTGTGTGTGTGTGTGTGTGTGTGCGCGCGCGCGCGGCCCCGCGGGGGCGCTCGTGCGTGCAGCGACGTTCGCCGAACGGTCGTTGAGGAGACTATTGGCAGCCCCTTGGTTCATCTGGGCTGTCAGTTGATCACAGTCGCTCAACAGATGCACGCCTTTTCGCCCGTACACATCTCCGCAGCCATCATTCAACCCTGTCATATACGGCCCGTGGTGAACCACAGTTGCCTCGGCGACAGTTTTTGAAAGCTGGATAGCGCCATTTTGCTACGCACAATATACTTTAACCACGGCGGCACGCGAATAGTTTACAAACCTAGCCGATTCGCAAATGCTTCCACCGTTGGCCCGAAGGCAGTGGTCATGCCCTTCTGGACGTCATAAAAATGTTTGTTTTCGCATTACATCGACTGCCCTGTTTTCCGCGTCCTCAGACGCTGTGTGTGTATCCTCCACTGCCAGTGCTGCCACTTGCCGTCTGTGCTTGTTTATTCCATTTTGACGTGAAGCATAGGCGGTGGTCACATTAATGTAACTGGACCGTGTATTAGTGGACATCTGTATGGCGACACTTTCAACGAGATTTCTGAATGTCCGTGGAGGAACGGCAGCTCATTCTTCCTTAAGAGCCGAAACCAAAGAACGTAATGACATGGGGCCGTAGGGTCTGCAGAGACGTCGACGTCTAATACATCCCATTGGGTTCAAGAATGTTACTGTCGCAAAGTATTGTCTCACAGATGCTGTTTCAAAGCAAGGTGCATTGTCATGCCCAATACAATCAATCAGTGTCTCCGAACTGTTCATCTACTGTATGCATTACAAAATGCTGTAAAATGTGTTCTTATCCTTCTGCATTTAGATTTTTCTTAAATGCAGCAAGGGGACCACACCTTAACCACGAGAAGCACTCTGATAGCATAATATTAACTCCTCCCCACTTTGCTGTTGCCACTAGAGATGATGCCAGGTAATGTTTGGAGTAATTCGCCAAACCAAAACACTTCCATCTGGTTGCTACAGCGTATAGCGTGATTCATCACACCAAGCCATTCGTTTCCAGTCATCCTCTGTCTACTAGCGTCGCTCTTTATACCACCTCTAGAATCGCTTACCATCGACTACAGAAACGTGTGGCTTATGTGGCGGTACCCTGTCATTGTACCACATTCTTTTTGACTCCATAAACATTGTGTTAGCTGGACCACCGGTAGCACGTAGGTATACTACTGGCCATTAAAATTGATACACCACTAAGATGACGTGCAACAGACGCGAAATTTAACCGACAGAAAGAAGATGCTGTGATATGCAAATGATTAGCTTTTCAGAGCATTCACACAAGGTTGGCACCGGTGGCGACACCTTCAACGTGCTGACATGTCGAAAGTTTCCAACCGATTTCTCATACACAAACAGCAGTTGACCGGCGTTGTCTGGTGAAACGTTGTTGTGATGCCTCGTGTAAGGACGAGAAATGCGTACCATCATGTTTCCGACTTTGATAAAGGTCGGATTGTAGCCTATCGCGATGAAATTGCTTCTCGCATTGGTCGAGATCCAACGACTGTTAGCAGACTATGGAATCGGTAGGTTTAGGAGGGTAATACGGAACGCCGTGCTGGATCCCAACGGCCTCGTATCACTAGCAGTCGAGATGACAGGCACCTTATCCGCATGGCTGTAACGGGCGTGCAGCCACGTCTCGATCCCCGAGTCAACAGATGGGGACGGTTGCAAGACAACAACCATCTGCACGAACAGTTCGACGACGTTTGCAGCAGCATGGACTATCAGCTCGGAGACCATGGCTGCGGTTACCCTTGACACTGCATCACAGACAGGAGCGTCTGCGATGGTGTATTCAACAACGAATCTGGGTGCACGAATGGCAAAACGGTATTTTTTCGGATGAATCCAGGTTCCGTTTATAGCATCATGATGGTCGCATCCGTGTTTGGCGACATCGCGGTGAACGCACATTGGAAGCGTGTATTCGTCATCGCCATACTGGCGTATCATCCGGCGTGATGGTATGGGGTGACAATGGTTACACGTCTCTGTCACCTATTGTTCGCACTGACAGTACTTTGAACAGTGGACGTTACATTTCAGATGTGTTACGACCCATGGCTCTACCCTTCATTCGATCCGTGCGAAACCCCACATTTCAGCAGGATAATGCACGACCGCATGTTGCAGGTCCTGTACTGGCCTTTCTGGATATAGAAAATGTTCGACTGCTGCCCTGGCCAGCACATTCGCCAAATCTCTCACCAATTGAAAACGCCTGGTCAATGGTGGCCGAGCAACTGGCTCGTCACAATACGCCAGTCACTACTCTTGATGAACTGTGGTATCGTGTTGAAGCTGCATGGGTAGCTGTGCCTGTACACGCCATCCAAGCTTTGTTTGACTCAATGGCCAGGCGTATCAAGGCCGTTATTACGGCCAGAGGTGGTTGTTCTGGGTACAGATTTCTCAGGATCTATGCACCCAAATTGCGTGAAAATGTAATCACATGTCAGTTGTAGTATAATATATTTGTGCAATGAATACCTGTTTATCATCTGCATTTCTTCTTGGTGTAGCAGTTTTAATGGCCAGTAGTCTACTTGTGAGTTTGTCCTTCCGCTGATTTCATGTGTTCTTTTACAGCATCCCTCCGCAATGCCCAACGGTGGGTCCCTGCCTGGCAGTACATGTGATCTACCTGATCATGGTTTAGCTGTGGCTGTTTCTTCGTGTTTCCACTTCAGTCGACGTGAGTGGCTTTAGATGGGTTGAAATGTCCTTGATGGATAAGTTACTCTGCTGATATCTATGACCAGACTACGTTAGAAGTCACTGAACTCTCGTGAGCGACTCATTCAGCTGTTACTGCTTCCCTGTTCACACCACAACCCTATCTGCCTCCTTTTACACTCGTGTTTCCACATCTCGTGACGTCTAGTGTTAGATTCTGCATCACAGAGGGGTGTCTGGAAACTTCAGTTAGTTTGTGTATCTTCTTGAACAAATCAAAATTTATGTTTGGTCGTCACTTCCCCTGTTCATTCAGCTCCCCCATAACGTGTCGTCCAATTAACACGTGGCACGCTCCTGGTATGTGACAAATGTTTAGACAGGGATCAAGTAGCACATACACAGATGAAGTACTACATCGCCCTGATGGGTGCTGCCTGTAACAATAGCCGAATTTGTGTCACATTGTGGTGCAATCACACCCCCAAATGATTTGTACTGAAGCTAAGCACATTGTCAGACATTTTATTCCCATGGGTAGAGTGTCACAGTCCAACAGTTTCATTACTGTGTTTATATATAGGTCACCTCCAACTCTACAAGAAGTTAAAGAAATATTCAAGTCACTCAAGACTCGTAGAGCACGAGGAGAAGACGGCATCAACGCTGAAATCTGGAAGTTGCAAGACCCAGAACTCACCAGAGACATCCACAGGATCTTGGAAGATATATGGGAGACCATGAAAATTCCTGACGACAGGAAAACTGCCCTGATACACCCACTACACGAAAAAGGTACTAAGACTGACCCGAACAACTACAGAGGAATATCCCTACTACCGGTAACATACAAGATCCTCTCTAAAGCTCTACTAAACAGACTAGAATGCCAGACCGACCACTTGATTGGGGAATACCAAGCAGGCTTCCATAAAGGGCGCTCTTGTGCGGAAGAAATGTGGAACCTGAAAATGATTTTACAACACAAACAGAACCTGATCATTACCTTTGTCGACTTTAGAAAGGCGTACGACTCTATCGACGGGAAAACCCTGTTCAAAATTTTAGCTGAATACAAAATAGACAACAAAACACGGACTATCATAGAGCAAACCTTGACCAACACGACCTCCAAAGTAAAGTTCTGTGGGGAACTGTCAGAGCCCTTTGAAATTCGCACAGGTGTCCGACAAGACGATGGCTTCTCACCTCTCCTTTTTAATCTAGTGTTAGACAAGGTAATAAAAGAATGGGAAATATCACAACAGGGGATAACCTTAGGAAACCAACAGATTAAATGCCTGGCTTCTATAGACGATTTAGCGATTGTCAAGAAAGGTATAAACGAAACAAAAGAAGCTATTGAAAAACTACACGAAATCGCTTCCAAAACTGGACTACAGATCTCTTACGAAAAGACACAGTTTATGAGGACAAAGAAACTCTCATCCCTGAACACAAAGTATGGCACGATTTACAAAATGACAAACTTTAAATACCACGGTGAAACACTACAAATTAGCGGACATAACAGAGACTCAAACGAAGAAAGCAAATCTAAACTGGACAAGGCATACAAAGTAGTGTGGAATCATTACTATAAGAAGTCTATCTCACAAAAAGCCAAATTACGCCGCTACGACGCGGTGGTGCTCCCCGAAGCACTATATGCAGCAGAGACCACACTAATCCTAGAGCATACACGTATCAGACAACTAGAAAAAGTAGAACGGAAAACACTTAGGAAAATATTTGGCTCAACTACTAGCAATTGAATATCGATCAAGAAACCTACAGAGGAACTATACTAACTGACGGAGACTATCACAGAAAAGATTAGAGAACGCAGACTTCAATTCTATGGCCACCTACAGATTGCCATCACACAGACTGGCCAAGCAGATCTTTGACTGGGTAACCACTAGAAACAACAAATGGGCGGCAGAGATAAAAAAACGACCTGAACCAACTCAACATCACACAAGACACAATAAATGACGAAAAAATTCAGAAACATTATTAAGAAAAGTAAACTACATGAGATACACTGTGACAAACGAACAGGCGTAAAATGGACTGAAGAACACAAACATGATCACAGCCGGAAAACGATAGAAATATGGGCAACCAAAAAGGCAACCAAGATGATGCCGAAGACACGAGGCCGACAAGAAGCATGGACAGAGGACCGGAAACAGAAACACAGCGAGCGATTGGGGGTAGTTAAGGCAGCAAGAAAGGCAGCAAAAGAAATTTGCCATGTAGTTAAGTCCAACTGCGCTCTTTAAGTGAAAAACAAGCCACACTCAGATCAATTTTTCATCCTGAAAAGGTCACTGTGTGGTGCGGGTTTACGGCATCATTTATCATAGGGCCATATTTTTTCGAAGAGACATGTGCTTCCTGTCACGTTACCTGTACCGTCACTGGTAAGCGCTAAGAGTGTTTTTTGCGCATCCACACCATTCCATCTCTCCAACAGCGTGGATGTGTGGATGGGATCATTTTTCAGCGAGATGGCGCACCGCCGCACATTGCAAATCCAGTTAAGCAGCTGCTGAAGCGCCATTTCGGAAATGCTAGAATTATCAGCCTGGCCGTACCGATCACCTGATCTTCATCCGTGTGACTTCTGGGTGTGGTGCTATCTGAAAGATGTTGTGGTACAAATGGCTCTCAGCACTATGGGACTTAACATCTGAGGTCATCAGTCCCCTAGAACTTAGAACTACTTCAACGTAACTAACCTAAGGACATCACACACATCCATGAGCGAGGGAGGATTCGAACCTGCGACCGTAGCGGTCGCGCGGTTCCAGACTGAAGCGCCTAGAACCACTCGGCCACACCGGACGGCAAATATGTTGTGTTCAGTGTTCCGATTGCAAACTTAGCTGCATTGGACGCTCGCGTTGCGCAACACATTCTGAACGTGACCCCAGAAACACTTCGGTCAGTTGTGAAACATGCTGTTCCTCGATTTAAACTTTACGCAGAAACCGGTGGACAGCATACTGTACATGTTTTGCGCCAGTCACACGGAAATTAATAATCTGATTTTATTTTGACTGATTCTTTCTATGCGGTTTTTGGTCAATTAAAAACCGATTTTTCCCATCCGATGTCATATGACCTTGCCATGGTGAATGTGATTACGTAACTAACAGTATCATACCTGTACACCCACGCACACTGAGTGGTAAAGTATGTTTAACGTCAAACGTACATCTTAGGCATTGTTCTATGATTCATTTGTCATTTGTAGTCGACCACTACTAAATTATGATTTTTACAGCGCCGTCTATTGCTACAGCGGCGCGGTCTAGGGCGTCTTGTCACGGTCCTCGCGGCTGCCCCCGTCGGAGGTTTGAGTCCTCCCTCTGGCATGGGTGTGTGTGTCGTCCTTGGCGTAAGTTAGTTTAAGTTAGATTAAATATTGTGTAAGCTTAGGGGGACCGTAGACATCAGCAGTTTGGTCTCTCTAAGACCTTACCACAAATATCAAAATTTTCTATTGCTATATTTTGTTACTATTTATTTTTCTTCTGCCATTCGTTTTCCCCCTCTACTCCGATAATATTGTGTTCCAATCTGACGTCATTCTGACCAGTGGTGTTATTTCTACAGCGGTTTGAAAGTAAAACTTAAATTATAATCACCCTCTATATATACAGGGTGTTACAAAAAGTTACGGCCAAACTTTCAGGTAACATTACTCACAAACACATAAAGAAAGGATGTTATGTAGACATGGATCCGGAAACGCTTAATTTCTATGTTAGAACTTATTTTAGTTTCGTCAGTATGTACTGTACTTCCTCGATTCACCGCCATGATTTCATGCGGGATACTCTACCTGTGCTGCTAGAACATGTTCCTCTACAAGTACGACACAACATGTGGTTCATGCAAGATGGAGCTCCTGCACATTTCAATCGAAGTGTTCGTACGCTTCTCAACAACAGATTCGGTGACCTATGGATTGGTAGAGGCGGACCAATTCCATGGCCTCCACGCTCTCCTGACCTCAACCCTCTTGACTTTCATTTATAGGGACATTTGAAAGCTCTTGTCTACGCAACCCCGGTACCAAATGTAGAGACTCTTGGTGCTCGTATTGTGGACATCTGTAATAAAATACGCCATTCTCGAGGGCTGCATCAGCGCATCAGGGATTCCATGAGACGGAGTGTGGATGCATGTATCCTCGCTAACGGAGGACATTTTGAACATTTCCTGTAACAAAGTGTTTGAAGTCACGCTGGTACGTTCTGTTGCTGTGTGTTTCCATCTCATGAGTAATATGATATGAAGAGAAGTAATAAAATGAGCTCTAACATGGAATGTAAGTGTTTCCGGACACATGTCCACATAACATATTTTCTTTCTTTGTGTGTGAGACATGTTTCCTGAAAGTGTGGCCATATATATATACACTCTCGGACATGTCAAAAACACACACACACACACACACACACACACACACACACACACACACCAAAAATCCATTCTTTCAGTATGTGAATCCGAAATGGCGAGTGAAGGGTTGATGGATAGTTGACGCTATTCTACGAGTGGTAGTGTGCAACAGGCATGGAATTTGGATCGGATACGAAAGGTGCTAGGATGACCGAAGTGGTTAAGGCGATCGCTCATATTGAATGGGTGATGAGGGTTCAAGTCCTAGTCCGTTACAAAAATTCACATGTTGTCATTGATTCATTTCTTTGCCCAAATGTGGCTAACGTCACTGAAGACCTTTTAATACCTTATCATCTTTGTACCAGTTACATTCACTAATAGCTCAAAGTGGTTCCATACTGAGGAAATCAGCGCGGGGGAGCAGATGCAGGGATCCTGTGTAGTCGATCTTGGCAAGGTCCTAGTGGAGGTGGTTTACCGCTGCCTTCCTCCTACAAGTTATGAAGTCTCCGGTGAGTGTCCGAGTCGTGTGGATGACTGTGATGAATGCTTGCACAGTGTAGTGTTGGCTTTGTGTTCCTATGGATGAAGGGAAGGGAGAGGGTGCACCCAGTGCCAGTACATAGCGTACTCCTATCAAAAGCACCCAATGGGGACACCAAGTTCAGCATCCCTATCAGATGGACGGAACATCATCAACAGTGTCACGTGCCCTCACTTCGTGACACACTATGGAAAGGGTGGAATTTAATCCAGGTTGTTGACTCAAAGACAAGTGACTGGGAAGTTCACACCACACCTCGTCTACCCTAGCCAGCCAAATACCACCAGCGAAAATTTCCCACCACGTGGATTCGAACCGCCTCTCTTCATAATCGAGCTCCATCACAGACTTACAAACAGTTAATATACACTTAGGCACCAAAGAAAGTTGTATAGCCATGCCTTTTCAGATGTAGAGATATGTAAAAAGGCAGAATACGGCGCTGAGGTCGGCAACGCCTATGTAAGACAACAAGTGTCTGGCGCAGCTGCTAGATCAGTTACTCCTGCTATAATGGTAGGTTATCAAGATTTATGTGGGTTTGAACGTGGTGTTACAGTCAGCTCACTAGGGTTGGGACACATCCTCTCCGAGGTAGCGATGAAGTGGGGATTTTCCCGTGCGACCATTTCAGGGTTCCGAGTGTACCGTGAATATCATAAATCCAGTAAAATATTAAATCCTCTACATTGCTGCGGCCGGAAAAAGATCCTGCAAGAACGGGACCAACGACAACTGAAGAGAATCGTTCAACGTGCCAGAAGTGCAACCCTTCCGCCAATTGCTGCAGATTTCAACGCTGGGCCACCAAATGTCAGCGTGCCAACTATTCCACAAAACATCATCGTTATGAACTTTCAGAGCTGAAGGCCCACTCGTGTACCCTTGATAACTGCACGACACAAAGCTTTACGCAAGCCTGGGCCCGTCAACAACTATTTTGGACTGTTGATGACTGGAAACATGTTGCCTGGTCGGACAAGTCTCCTTTCAAGTTGTACTGAGCAGACTGACGTATACGGCTATTGAGACAACCTCATGGGTCCATGAACCCTGCATGTTAGCAGGAGACTGTTCAAGCTGGTGGAGGCTCAATGTTGGTGTGGGGCGCGTGCTGTTGGATTGATATGGAAGCCCTAATACATCTAGGTATGACTCTGACAGGTGACACGTAAGTAAACATCCTGTCTGATCACCTGCATCCATTCATGTCCATTTTGCATTCCGTCGGACTTGGGCAGTTCCAACAGGTCAATGCGACACTCCCGACACTCCACACGTCCAGAATTGCTACAGCGTGTCTCCAGGAACACTCTTCTGGTTTAAACACTTCCACTGGCCCCCAAACTCCTCAGACACGAACATTACTGACCACATCTGGGATACCCTGCAACGTGCTGTTCAGAAGAGATCTGCCCCACCTCGTACTCTTACGGATTTATGGACTGCTCTGCAGGATTCATGGTGTCAGTTCACTCCTGCAGTACTTCAGACATTAGTCGAATCCATTCCAAGTCGTGTAGCGGCCCTTCCGCGTCCTTGCGGGGACCCTACACGATATTAGGCAGGTGTACCAGTTTCTTTGGCTGTTTAGTGTACTTCCATCACAAACCCAAATAAAAATAGAAAACTAATGTGCCTATAATATTAACGACAGTTGTAGGGTCATTTTATGCGAATTTCACCTTCTCGCTTGAGACAAAGGCAGCACTCACAGGCGAACTGTTACTGGAGTTGCTTTATATATAGTGCTTGGCTGACTTACCCATACATGGAATGATTGCATGCAGTGGTCGGCACATAGAATGTTCCAGTGGCATGCTGCATAGCTTGCATGTAGATGGTGGTCAGGCTGAACGCAGTGGCTGTGGCGAACTGGGACAGTTGACAATCAGCAATGACTACACCTGACAGCCATGGTGCTCAGAACAATACTGATTTGTCGGTAACTGAGGTGGCTAAGAAAGACAGACATTTACAAATAGGTAACGCATTCTTCAGTTTATTTGCAATATGTACACTTAATGACTGAGATAGACATCACATGAATTGCTGCAGGTTCTTCTGCAGTGTTGTTATATACAAGCAGAGTAACGTTATTGGTAGAAACAAATAGTGTTGAATGTCGGTACCATCAGACAGTCTCTGAACACTAGTAATGCTTAGTAGTATCATGTTATAGAGATACAATTTCTCACTGCAGTCTTCTATATTAAGGTTGATCCAGATCCGAAGATACTGTGAATCTCAGTGCTGCTCTCTGAGTGGGACTGTTTGAAAAAGATGCACTGACCAGTCAGAGTCACAGACAGTGTGGTCATTCAGCTTCTTCTGGTGGCGTGCATGCATGGCACTCCCACTCCCACACGCCATTGGTGACTGCGAGTGATGGAAGAGTGAGCTCGTCGGTGGCTCACTGGGATGAGGTTTATACACCATGTGATCACAAGTATCCGGACACCCCCAAAAAGATACGTTTTTCATTAGGTTCACTGTGCTGCCACCTACTGCCAGGTACTCCATATCACCTATCTCAGTCGTTATTAGACATAGTGAGAGAGCCGAATGGGGCACTTTGCGATACTCACGAACTTTGAACGTGGTGAGGCGATTGCGTGTCACTCGCGTCATACGACTGTACGCGAGATTTCCACATTCCTAAACATCTCTATGTCCACTATTTCCGATGTGATAGTGAAGTGGAAACGTGAAGGGACACGTACAGCACAAAAGCATACAGGCCTATGTCGTCTGTTGACTGACAGAGACGGCCGACAGCTAAACAGGGTCGTAATGTGTAATATGAAGACATCTATCCAGACCATCACACAGGAATTCCAAACTGCATCAGGTTCCACTGCAAGTACTATGACACTTAGGCGGGAGCTGAGAAAACGTGGATTTCATGGTCGAGCGGCTGCCCATAAGCCACACATCACGCCGGTGAACGCCAAACGACGCCTCGCTTGGTGTAAGGAGCGTAAACATTGGACGATTGAACATTGGAAAAACGTTCTATGGAGTGAAGAATCACGGTACACAGTGTGCCTATCCGATGGCAGGCTGTGGGTATGGCGAATGACCGATTAACGTCATCTGCCAGCGTATGTAGTGCCAACAGTAAAATTCGGAGGCGGTGTTGTTATGGTGTGGTCGTGTTTATCATGGAGGGGGCTTGCACCCCGTGTTGTTTTGAGTGGCACTATCACAGCACAGGCCTACATTGATGATTTAAACACCTTTTTGCATCCCACTGTTGAAGAGCAATTCGGGGATGGCGATTACATGTTTCAACACGATCGAGCACCTGTTCATAATGCACAGCGTGTGGCGGAGTGATCACACGACAGTAACATCCCTGTATGGACTGGTCTGCACAGAGTCTTGACCTGAATCCTATAGACCACCTCTGGGATGTTTTGGAACGTCGACTTCGTGCCAGGCCTCACAGACCGACATCGATACCTCTCCGCTCCGTGAAGAATGGGCTGTCATTCCCCAAGGAACCTTCCAGCACCTGATTGAACGTATGACTGCGAGAGTGGAAGCTGTCATCAAGGCTAAGGGTGATACAACACCATATTGAATTCCAGAATTACCGATGGAGGGCGCCACGAACTTGTAAGTCATTTTCAACCAGGTGTCCGGATACTTTTGATCACACTGTTTATGTGCCGTCTCCTGGCTTTCTATGTGTGGCACGCATTGCACGTAGTTCTGAGCGAACCTGTGCATGTGCTTCACATTGAGCCTAGGATCGAAGTGTGTCTTCTGATGCGTAGCATGGTAGTATATCTCGTGGCATATAGCGTAACAATCCTTCTCGTGGCATGCAGCAAGGAAACGTTTCTTGGGAACTTGCCAGCGAAGCGTCTCTTCTGACGCGTAGCGTGGAAGATCATCTGCTGATGTGTAATGTGAAAGCGCCTCTGCTGACATCTAGCGAGGCCATGGCATGGCCAAGGAATAGGGCTTTTTCTTAACTGTAATTTGTAGCCATAATTCCCGGTCCCCTATGCGATGCTCCAAATGGCTGCACTTCATGCGTAAGTCTTGCGATGTACATACAACTGGATTTGCGTCGATCTCTTCATGAAATCTCACCACATGAGCTACCACCTATCTACGTCAGTTGCGGAAACGACCACCATCCCCATTTCCGAAAATATGCTACCCTCATTACAGAGTAAAAATCGAGGAACAGAAGGTCTCTGATCGCCTCTCATACTTTGAAGCTCTGAAAATGTAAATCATTTATATCCGCTCCCAAACATATCTACGTTTTCCGCTGCTGTGGCTAGGTTGTCAGCAGTACTTCACATATTTACTGCCTCGATGTCGACCTGTGGCAGTCACACAAATAAATTGAGCCATGCAGGAGATGAGCCTTTCTCTCTTGTGATTCCTACACCATCTTCGAGGTTCCCAACTCCTTGCACCTGGCGTCAGACATGAGTGTTTCTTGGGAGCCCTCTCCGTGAAAATGTACAGACCTGCGATGTGAAGCTGAAGGCGCCACGGACTGCGTATTTCAGGGTTGCTCACTTCCACTCACTTCTTATACCCACAGTGGATAAAGAAGAGAGGATTCTGGTGAACCCGCACGCCATTCGACTCTCAACGTACGCTCGTTGATGCTGTTCCACCCTCACCCGTGACACAGCAGTCCTGTCCTCTTGACTACTTCACGCCTGATAAGGACAACCTCGCCAGAATAATTCTGTGGAACTGCGATGGATATAATTTTAGCCCACCAGAACTACAACTAATAATGTTTTCCTGTTCTGCGATCTATGTTGCTCTCCAAGAAATGCATTTCATTGATGACCATGTCCCAAATCTTTGAGGTTACCATGCAGTCTGTCAGAGCTATACTGGTGCCAAGAGAGCACTAGAGGGGTCAGCGAGTGGAGTAATTTCCATACCATGTTGGAAGAAATTGCAATGGAAGCGTGAACGAAGCCAGTCATCAGTTTCCAACGTTTATTTACCCCCACGAAGGGGACATACCTCCCTTGAGATGGCCACCTTAATCCGACAGTTCTCCTTTCATTTTCTCTTACTTGGGGATTTCAGTGCACACCTTCCCGTTGTGCATAACTTCCATGTCGTCGGGCAGGGCCTACTGGTTGACCAGCTTCTTTCCGATTATGATCGGCATTTCCTCGATGGTGATACTACTATCCACTTTCGCTGCCCATCCTCGTTACCTCATTAAATGCAGTAAAAAGGAATGCTGGGAGATTTTCTTCTTCTTGGGAATGTATGTCAACGCATCCCAGGTGTGTTTCAAGCACTGTAGCTTACTGGTCCACCACTGTCCAGCAAATGTTCCAGGTCTCTTTCATTTCTACTGATGCAACGATTCTTGCTAAATTCCTTGCAACCAACTTTGCGACAGCTTAAGTGTCCTCTTTTAACGGGTTACTTTTTGAATGCACAAAGGATATGTTAAAAACATCCCCCTATCCTTCATCCTCATCACTCTGAATCATTTGATGAACCTTCTGCTGACTGGGAAGTGCATCAGACTCTTAATTTGATTCATCATCAGATGAATCAACGACTGAATGTTACTCAAAGACTCCATCTTCTCAGGGTCCTCAACTGTATTCGACTAGGTGTTTTACCTTCGTGGTGGCGAGATAGCATCCTCGCCCTAATCCCTAAAATAGGCAAAGACCCAGCGTCCGTCGACAGCTACCGACCGATTAGTCTCAGCAACTTGCTCTGCTAATTGTTAGAAAGGATAATAGCATGACGATTATTCTGGGTGCAAGAATCATGGGGCATTTTGTCCACCTATCATTGTGGTTCCAATTAGGGACGATCCGCAACCGAACATCTGCGTGAAACAGCTATGTTGCAGTCTCTTTCTAAACGCCATCGTCTCATTGAACTTTTTTACATAAATGATTCATACTACACTGCATGGCGCCATGACATTTTACTTACCTTCCATGAGCGTAGCTTTTCATCAGTTTATATCCCACCAATTGTTTTGGGTTAGAGTTGGTATAGTGATCAGCTTACCATGAGTCCAAGAGAAGGGCATCCTTCAGGTTTCTGTTCTTCGCCCAACGACTCAGTGTTTGTTCATTGCCAGGTCTCCGTAGTCAGTCTGCAAGCGCCTATGAATATATGCAATGGGCTGACATCCCGCGAAAATAAACTCAATGCCAGCTCTCTGTTCGGAATACACCTCCGTTTCAGACGCCATTGTGAAGCTACGTATAGCGCCCCACCTATCGAAACTTAATGAAACTACAGGGACTGAAGCGGGTTTGGGGACGCCCTCCCACTTGAAATGGCAATTTTAAGGGACGTCTTTTAGTATCTAAATCAATGGCTCTCAAACATTCCGATAACGCCGACCCCCATGTTTTTTTCGGAATGTGACCTGCGGACCCCCTTGCAATGCTATCTAAAATTTCACATGGTATTAAAAAAATGTACTAATCAGAATTACCTTGACAAAAATGTCAAGATAAATAATGCGATAAGTAATTTATTCTAAAGATATGATTGTTGGCTATTGAACCAAATGTCAATTGAAAATACTGTAGCTTACAGTAATACAGTAACAGTATAGTAATACAAGAAATACAGTAACTGAAAATTGTCCTATTTTTTTTAAGAAGCAATGTTCAGAAATGTAGGGTCACCAATTTGAGGAATTAAATTGTGTTTTTCCATAATTCCATTGAAATCTTCAATAAGTTTTGTCACCATCAATATTAGGTTTGATTCCCCATTAACACGATTTCGTTTTAAGGTTTTAATACTGCAAAGAGCAGGAAATGTCTGCTCAAGTAAGTGAGTGGTAGGGAAAGGCATCAAATGTTGCAATGCCTCTTTAGACAACTCTTCATACTTACAACGCACACGCAACCAAAGCGACGAAGTTCATTTTCCTTGAGAACAGTTTCCACGAAGTATTGCAGGATAGTTCCAATAGCTGTTCTTGTACTGTGTCAGAGACATTTCGCCATTAGTGAAAGGATCTTCAATCTAGCAGTTACCAGGTTGAGGCACAGGGAAATATTCTCGAAAATCTACAACTAATGCTATAAAGTGTCTTACAAGTGGTCTGCATTTCAGCACAGAGGTTTTCCACTCGAAGAATCAGTGAAGTCCCTGAGCACTGGAAATGATGAATCGTTATTGTTCTGTATTCGAACTACCCACAGCTGCCGTTTGTTAATTGTATCTTCAACTTTACTCTCAACCTACATGTTATAACCATTTCTTTCTTGTAGGCCCCCGTTAAATCCGTTGAGAATGGAGAAAATATCCACCAGGTAGGCCACTTTAAACAACCAATCAAAATCACACAATTTATCGCTTGAAAAACAATGTTACTTGTCCAAAAGAAACAAGCGTACTTCATCACGCATACCAAAGAAACAACATAAAACTTACCCTCTTGTCGAACAACACACTTCAGTATGTAAGAAGAGTTGAGGGTGCTAACTGACAATTCCACATAAAACTGTGACAAGACGGTAATTGGGGAATTTAGAGAACGTGATTTAATGAAAGTATCAAGTTTTGTAACTTCATCCAGAACACGTTTCAAATCGTCAGGCATTTTTCTCGCTGCTAAAGCTTCTCTGTGTATGAATCAATTAGTACACTACTTCTGCTGCTAAAGGTTGCTCTCGAGTCGCTAGGCCTGTCTTCCAACCTGTAAAAGTGTCGTAACAAAGAACGAATTTCTCTCGTTTGAAGTAGTCCTATATAACGCTTGACCAGCTTCGGGGCAGAAATAGTAAAGTAGGGAAACATTTAAATTTACAAACGTAGGTATAATTTGTAATTGCTTTCTTTTTATTATCTGAAAAATACTTATTGAATTTTATTACAACACTTTTCAATTTTTAGGCGTTGCGGACCCTGTGGTTAGGCACCGCGGACCCCCAGAGGTCTGCAGACTCTACTTTGACAAACACTGAACTAAATCTTTGCTTTTGTTTTTTTCTTCTGAAGAGTGTACTCAAATTTGTTTTTCTTTTCGAAAATGTACTTCGTGGAAAGGTTTTTTTAACAACTAACACTGTTAAGTTAAAGACAAGAAAAATAACAGTACTGAGAGAAGCTGTATAAAAAGACAAAGAATTTGTCTCTGCGGCTTCTTACTAGTTTTTAGTAGCAAACGACCCACCATAATTTCCAGGGCGGAGGGGGACTCTGTAATATTTACAAATAAATAAATTTCCATATGCAACCTTCACTGAAGAGCGGGTTGAAGCGGAATTCAAATGAGAACACTGTGTTTTGTCCCACAGTACAACATATTTCAGATTTGCAGTGCACATTCAGGCGTTTCTCCAATAGCACCTCAAGTAATAGAACCACCAGCCCAGACTGCAGGAAACGCTGTCTAACAGTAGGCATAGCCAGATTCACGCCTGTTGCCGACATTCTAGGCGTCTGGCTCATCGTGGCTTTTGTGTTGGTAGAAGAGCCAACACCGTGTTACTAGTGGAGGCCGAAATGCACGCGTTGTAACTCACGCAGGCTGGCGTGAGAAGGGAAAAACTTTACTGACGTGAGGTCTGGAACATGACAAGGAATGAGAATTCAGAAAGCGGACGTAATTAGTTTGATACTTAACTTAAATCCATTAATGATGGACGTCGCTCTTGACGGTACATGAGTCACAATATTATCTGTTCAGAAGACATTCTTGAAGTAATTTTACTAACTGAATATGGCGCCTTCCTAGGTCGTAGCAAATGACGTAGCTGAAGGCTATGCTAAACTGTCGTCTCTGCAAATAAGAGCGTATGTAGACAGTGAACCATCGCTAGCAAGGTCGGCTGTACAACTCGGGCGAGTGCTAGGGAGTCTCTCTAGACTAGACCTGCCGTGTGGCGGCGCTCGGTCCGAAATCACTGATAGTGGCGACACGCGGGTCCGACGTATACAAACGGACCGAGGCCGATTTAAAGGCTACCACCTAGCAAGTGTGGTGTCTGGCGGTGACACCACCGTGGCCATGCGCCCACTCTTTGTTTTCCGCGATATTTTCCTTGATGATAATGCACTTGAATGTCATCCCAAGACTGGGACCACAAATAAAATTGTAGCGAAAGTTTAAAATATAGTCTACATCTACATCTACATCCATACTCCGCAAGCCACCTGACGGTGTGTGGCGGAGGGTACCCTGAGTACCTCTATCGGTTCTCCCTTCTATTCCAGTTTCGTATTGTACGTGGAAAGAAGGATTGTCGGTATGCTTCTCTGTGGGCTCTAATCTCTCTGATTTTATCCTCATGGTCTCTTCGCGAGGTATACGTAGGAGGGAGCAATATACTGCTTGACTCTTCGGTGAAAGTATGTTTCCGAAACTTTAACAAAAGCCCGTACCGAGCTACTAAGCATCTCTCCTGCAGAGTCTTCCACTGGAGTTTATCTATCATCTCCGTAACGCTTTCGCGATTACTAAATGATCCTGTAACGAAGCGCACTGCTCTCCGTTGGATCTTCTCTCTCTCTTCTATCAACCCTATCTGGTACGGATCCCACACTGTTGAGCAGTATTCAAGCAGTGGGCGAACAAGTGTACTGTAACCTACTTCCTTTGTTTTCGGATTGCATTTCCTTAGGATTCTTCCAATGAATCTCAGTCTGGCATCTGCTTTACCGACGATCAACTTTATATGATCATTCCATTTTAAATCACTCCTAATGCGAACTCCCAGATAATTTATGGAATTAACTGCTTCCAGTTGCTGACCTGCAATTTTGTAGCTAAATGATAAGGGATCTACCTTTCTATGTATTCGCAACACATTACACTTGTCTACATTGAGATTCAGTTGCCATTCCGTGCACCATGCGTCAATTCGCTGCAGATCCTCCTGCATTTCAGTACAATTTTCCATTGTTGCAACCTCTCGATACACCACAGCATCATCTGCAAAAAGCCTCAGTGAACTTTCCAATTTCATCCACCAGGTCATTTATGTATATTGTAAATAGCAACGGTCCTATGACACTCCCCTGCGGCACACCTGAAATCACTCTTACTTCGGAAGACTTCTCTCCATTGAGAATGACATGCTGCGTTCTGTTATCTAGGAACTCCTCAATCCAATCACACAATTGATCAGATAGTCCGTATGCTCTTACTTTGTTCATTAAACGACTGTGGGGAACTGTGTCAAACGCCTTGCGGAAGTCAAGAAACACGGCATCTACCTGTGAACCCGTGTCTATGGCCCTCTGAGTCTCGTGGACGAATAGCGCGAGCTGGGTTTCACACGACCGTCTTTTTCGAAACCGATGCTGATTCCTACAGAGTAGATTTCTAGTCTCCAGAAAAGTCATTATACTCGAACATAACACGTGTTCCAAAATTCTTCAACTGATCGACGTTAGAGATATAGGTCTATAGTACTACACATCTGTTCGACGTCCCTTCTTGAAAACGGGGATGACCTGTGCCCTTTTCCAATCCTTTGGAACGCTACGCTCTTCTAGAGTCCTACGGTACACCGCTCCAAGAAGGGGGGCAAGTTCCTTCACGTACTCTGTGTAAAATCGAACTGGTATCCCATCAGGTCCAGTGGCCTTCCTTCTTTTGAGCGAATTTAATTGTTTCTCTATCCCTCTGTCGTCTATTTCGATATCTACCATTTTGTCATCTGTGCGACAATCTAGAGAAGGAACTACAGTGCAGTCTCCCTCTGTGAAACAGCTTTGGAAGAAGACATTTAGTATTTCGGCCTTTAGATTGTCATCCTCTGTTTCAGCACCATATTGGTCACAGAGTGTCTGGACATTTTGTTTTGATCCACCTACCGCTTTGACATAAAACCTAAATTTCTTAGATTGACCATTAACGGCGCATTAAATATCTGATACCATAGCCATACCAAAAGGTAAGAATTACGGTACTTGTACATGAATAATCAACTATCAGTGTTTTTTGACAAATAAATGCTACATTTGTTGAATACTGACCAAAAAATACAAAAAATAATTCCTAGGCAATGTTTTGACTCTTTTTAAACGATTCAAGGTGATTTTGTGAGCCAGTTTGTTACACTACATGAGATGTGAATCCACTATTTCACGCCAGGAACGGAACATTAAACGAAGCAGCTGGTGGAAGACGGTAGCCCTGGCGCGAAACGAAGGCGATTTCGATGTCATCTTCGGGAACGAGTATGTCCAGTGATTTCTGTACTGCAGGAAGATTTCTTTTGTAGGTAACCCGGAAACTGGTAAAGCAGTAACAGGCGAATATTGCTCAAGTCTTACAGGCCAACTGAATTGGGAATAAATGAACGGCAGGAGGCTCGGACTGGAAAAAGTAAAATACTGTCTTTCACTTGGTCAGTACAACTGACAATAAAAGTGCTCCGGCAATGTTAAAATTGATAAATTAGTCACAGACCTCGCTGTTCATCAAATTTGTCTTCATCTGACTTCCATCTACACTCATGCGAAAAATAAGGAGGAGATGTGCGACATAAACAAAAGTTGTAGACATGTTTCTACATCTCAATGTTATTGTTGTTGTGGTCTTCAGTCCCGAGACTATTTTTATGCAGCTCAACATGCTAATCTATCCTGTGCAAGCTCCTTCTTCTCCCAGTACCTACTGCAACCTACATCCTTCTGAATCTGCTTAGTGTATTCATCTCTTGGTCTCCCTCTACGATTTGTACCCTCCACGCTGCCCTCCAATGCTAAATTTGTGATCCCTTGATGCTTCAGGACACGTCCTACCAACCGATCCCTTCTTCTAGTCAAGTTGTGCCACAAACTTCTCTTCTCCCCAATCCAACTCAATACCACCTCATTAGTTACGTGATCTACCCACCTAATCTTCAGCATTCTTCTGCAGCACCACATTTCGAAAGCTTCTATTCTCTTCTTGTCCAAACTATCTATTGTCCACATTTCACTTCCATACATGGCTACACTCCACACAAATACTTTCAAAAAACGACTTCCTCAAGCTTAAATCTATACTCGATGTTGACAAATTTCAAACGCATTCCTTGCCATTGCCAGTCTACATTTTATACCCTCTCTACTTCGACCATCATCAGTTATTTTGCTCCCCAAATAGCAAAACCACTTTACTACTTTAAGTGTCTCATTTCCTAATCTTATTCCCTCAGCCTCACCCGACTTAATTCGACTACATTCCATTATCCTCGTTTTACTTTTGTTAACGTTCATCTTATGTCCTCCTTTCAAAACACTGTCCATTCCGTTCAACTTTTCTTCCAAGTCCTTTGCTGTCTCTGACAGAATTAAAATGTCATCGGCGAACCTCAAAGTTTTAATTTCTTCTCCCTGGATTTTAATACCTACTCCGAACTTTTCTTTTGTTTCCTTTACTGCTTGCTCAATATACAGATTGAATAACGTTGGGGAGAGGCTACAGCCCTGTCTCACTCCATTTCCAATCACTACTTCCCTTTTATGCCCCTTGACTCTAATAACTGCCATCTGGTTTCTGTACAAATTGTAAATAGCCTTTTGCTCCCTCTATTTTACCCCTGCCACCTTTATAATTTGATTGAGCGTATTCCAGTCAACACTGTCAAAAGCTTTCTCTAAGTCTACAAATGCTAGAAACGTAGGTTTGCCTTTCCTTAATCTTTCTTCTAAGATAAGTAGTAAGCTCAGTACTGCCTCACGTGTGCCAACATTTCTACGGAATCCAAACTGATCTTCCCTGAGGTCAGCTTCTACCAGTTTTTCGATTCGTCTGTAAATTATTCGCGTTAGTGTTTTGCAGCTGTGACTTATTAAACTGATAGTTCGTTAATTTTCACATCTGTCAACACCTGCTTTCTTTGGGATTGGAATTATTATATTTTTCTTGAAGTCTGAGGGTATTTCGCCTGTCTCGTACATCTTGCTCACCATATGGTAGAGTGTTTTTGTCAGGACTGGCTCTCCCAAGGCCGTCAGTAGTTCTAATGGAATGTTGTCTACTCTCGGGGCCTTGTTTCGACTCAGACCTTTCAGTGCTCTGTCAAACTCTTCAGTATCGTATCCCCCATTTCATCTACATCTACATCCTCTTCCATTTCCAAAATATTGTCCTCAAGTACATCGCCCTTGTATAGACCCTCTATATACTCCTTCCACCTTTCTGCTTTCCCTTCTTTGCTTAGAACTGGGTTTCCATCTGAGCTCTTGATATTCATACAAGTGGCTCTCTTTTCTCCAAAGGTCTCTCTAATTTTCCTGTAGGCTGTATCTATCTTACCCCTAGTGAGATAAGCCTCTACATCCTTACATTTGTCATCTAGCCATGCCTGCTTAGCCATTTTGCACTTCCTGTCGATCTCATTTTTGATACTTTTGTATTCCTTTTTGTCTGCTTCATTTACTGCATTTTTATATTTTCTCCTTTCATCAATTAAATTCAATATTTCTTCTATTACCCAAGGATTTCTACTAGCCCTCTTCTTTTTACCTACTTGATCCTCTGCTGCCTTCCCTACTTCATCCCTCAGAGCTATCCATTCGTCTTCTACTGTGTTTCTTTACCCCATTCTTGTCAATTGTTCCCTTATGCTGTCCCTGAAACTGTGTACAACCTCTGGTTTAGTCAGTTTATCCAGGTCCCATCTCCTTAAATTCCCACCTTTTTGCAATTTCTTCAATTTTAATCTACAGTTCATAACCAATTGATTGTGGTCAGAGTCCACATCTGCCCCTGGAAATGTCCTACAATTTAAAACCTGGTTCCTAAATCTCTGTCTTACCATTATATAGTCTGATACCTTTCAGTATCTCCAGGATTCTTCCATGTATACAACCTTCTTTTATGATTTTTGAACCAAGTGTTAGCTATGATTAAGTTATGCTCTGTGCAAAATTCTACCAGACGGCTTCCTCTTTCATTTCTTAGCCCCAATCCATAATCACCTACTATGTTTCCTTTTTTCCCTTTTCCTACTGTCGAATTCCAGTCACCCATGACTATTAAATTTTCGTCTCCCTTCACTACCTTAATAATTTCTTTTATCTCATCATACATTTCGTTAATTTCACCATCATCTGCAGAGCTAGTTGGCATATAAACTTGTACTACTGTAGTAGGCATGGGCTTCGTGTCTATCTTGGCCACAATAATACTTTCACTATGCTGTTTGTAGTAGCTTACCCGCACTCCTATTTTTTATTCATTATTAAACCTACTTCTGCATTACCCCTATTTGATTTTGTATTTATAACCCTGTATTCACCTGACCAGAAGCCTTGTACCTCCTGCCACCGAACTTCACTAATTCCCACTGTATCTAACTTTAACCTATCCATTTCCCTTTTTAAATTTGCTAACCTACCTGCCCGATTAAGGGATCTGACATTCCACGCTCCAATCCGTAGAATGCCAGTTTTGTTTCTCCTGATAGCGACGTCCTCTTGAGTAGTCCCCGCCCGGAGATCCGAATGGGGGACTATTTTACCTCTGGAATATTTTACCGAAGAGGACGCTATCATAATTTAACCATACAGTAAAGCTGCATGCCCTCGGGAAAAATTACAGCTGTATCTTTCAGCCGTTCGCAGTACCATAACAGCAAGGCCGTTTTGGTTAGTGTTACAAGGCCAGATCAGTCAATCATCCAGACTGTTGCCCCTGCAGCTACTGAAAAGGTTGCTGCCCCTCTTCAGAAACCACACATTTGTCTGGCCTTTCAGCAGATCCCCCTTCCGTTGTGGTTGCACGTACGGTACGGCTATCTGTATCGTTGAGGCACGCAAGCCTCCCCACCAACGGCAATGTCCATGGTTCATGGGGGGAGGTGAATGATGATTCCTATTCAAATTTAGCACCAGTCGCACAAGAGTGGCACTAATAGAGCCACCCTGAGAATGCTAGTCCGGTTTGCTTTAAATACACGTTGTAGCGGTCGTGAGCGTTAGTTACATTTGAGACTGGGCGCGGCGAGTTGATGACAGTCAAAAATGCCTTTAAGATGACAAAGACGCCATTATTAACAGTTAAGAGTTTGACTAAGGTCGTGCAATATGTTTGCGAGAGGCTAGATGTTCCTTCCGCGATATGGAGGAAATACTTGTCAGGAACGTAACCACTGTACGTGATTGATGACAGTGGTTGTCACGTGAATGTACGGTGGCAAGAAGACTGGGCTTCTGACGGCCACGTGGCACTACCGAAAGGGAAGACCGTCGTGTTCGGCATGGCTGTGGCGCATTCTACTGCGTCAGCAGCAGCAGTTGGCACCACAGTGCGATCTGTAGAGCCACACGAGCTATGGCGTGCATTCCACCGACGCCAAACCACCACCGTTTGTGACTTCAGTGGTGTCAAGCGAGAGTTCATTGGAGGGCGGAGTGGATGCCTGTCGCGTTTTCTGACAAACGCTAGTTCTGCCTCGGTGCTAGTGATGGCTGTGTATTTGTTAGGAGGCCAGCTAAGCATATGCAACCAACCTGTATGTGTGCTAGACACACTGAAGCTACACTTGGAGTTATGGTCTGGCGTGCGATTTCGTGTGGCAGCGGGGAAACTCTCATGGTTTTCCCACGCGCACTGACTGCATGTTTGTAAGTCAGTTTGGTGATTCGACATGTCCTACAGCCATTCTTGAACATCATTCCTGTGTGTGTTTTCCAACAGGATAATGCTCGCCCATATGCCGCTTTTGTTCCCCAACATACTGTACAGAGTGTCGACATGTCGCCTGGGCCTGCTGAATCATCAGATGGACAAAAACTCCAGTGTCATGCACAACCAGCACTAACCGTCCCTATATTGACCCCCCAAATGGTACATGCAGGGAACTCCAACCCCCAAACTGACCTCTAGCACGTTTGCATGCTTACATTCAACATTCTGGCGGTTACACTGGTTGTTAATTTACCAGCATTTCACATTTGCAATGGCTTTCTCACGCTTACATTAACTTGCGATTTTGCAACGTTAATCACTGAAATAGGTTACCTAAACGAATGAGGCGAATTAGGAAAGTAAGGTCAGATTAGGAGCGAAATGGAAACCACTGTGAAAATCCAATGGAACTATGCACAGATGTGTTGGGTAGTGTCTGTAGTGTGACTGTCGATCGCTTGAAGTCGCTCTTTTCAGTTCAGAGCGCAAAGTGATCACGTAGAAGTGCCTAAAACAACCTTGTTTCCCACCAAGTATGTGGATCTGGTGAGAGATTTCGCCTGAAGCTTTGCAGCCTACATAAATGTCATGCGTTTCTCTCTTCAAGACAATTTTCAGCTGCGTTCTGCAGGGGTAATGAAGACGCTCCTGCAGTGTTTTCGATGGGAACTGTTTGATCACCCACAATACAGCCCTTAATTGGCACCCTACGTTGATCATCTCTGCTCACATGAACCGCTGGCTACGAAGACAACATTTTGGCACAAACCACGAAAAGCAGACGAGCGTAGAGAATAGGCGAAAACCAAAGGCGGCTGCTTTCTGAGTCGAGGGTAGTGGAAAGTTTGTACAACTCTACGACAAATGTCTAAGTCGAAGCGCCAATTAATTAGAGAGGTAGCTGGGAGGTGTGACCAACTGTTGCGAATAAAATATTTTTGATTGTCTCTGTGGTTTTCATTTCGCGATCGATCGGACCTTACTTTCCGAACACCCCTCTTATTCCTTAGTGTTGGATTTTTTTTCGTCGGTGTATTCTCATATCTAAAGAAATGTGTGGCTAAGAAAATCTATTTTAGTACAGTGCAAAAATTTGTCACCTGTTGAGTAGTATCTCACAAAGAGCTTTTGAGGACGTAATTTAGGAAAATAAGCGCAGTTATCTAAAACAGTTAGTCGTTCACTGCTATAGAGGGAAATTATCACCTTGCCATTGTATATGCAACATATTCTGATTATGCTCTGCTATTCTCACTACATGACTTGCCAGAAATATTTCTCATTACATTCTCTTTTTCCTTTGGATTGAAAGCGTAAAGTATGAAGTTGGAACTCATTCTTACCACAAATCTCGTCTTTATATGCTGATAACAACTGCAGCATTTCATATCAAGTTCATAATATCGAATGATAAAAGTTGCGTATATCAAAACTAGACATTATTGTCTTACTGGGATATCCACGATCGTTCTTCGAATAAAAATATGGAATTATGAGATTTTTAAAGACATATTTTAGGCTTACTCTTGAATACAATAGCACGCTCCAATAAGAACCAGCTGCAGCGTAACGGCCTTCCAGCGTACTGGCAGCGAGGTAAATTGGGCGCAGCGGAAGAGGACATGGCGTGGCGCTGTGTGCGTTCTAACCTAGGGAAACTTTCTCTACCACCAATTAATAAACAGAAGAGGAAACGCATATTTGAAAAAGTATAAAATGTTTTAAGTATATTTTTAAGTTATTTGAAAACAATTTTTAATTATGTAAATTATTTCAGTTCATTGTGCACTCAAAATAGGTCATGTAAATGTTATTTCTTTAAAAATTGTCTTATTATTAAAAAGTATATTCGCCATTAATATGTACGGTGATAACATAACCTCCTGGTCTATATACACAATTCTTACAGATGGAGGGCACTTTTTACTTTTACCAATCAGGTTTCTCCAAACTGTGATATAAGGTTTTAACAGATTAAAAATGACTTTAGTTATGACAGCGAACCAATAGTTCTGTACTGACAAGTTACTCTATAACTGCAATGTATGGTATGTTTACATTTTAATTCATTCCGATTTTTTTTTTTTTTGTAAACTAAGATAGTTCTATCAGTGATTATATAATCTCGATTGTTAATTATATTTTTAGCTTTATCTAACAGATCTGAAGAAGGGCAGCTAGCCTGAAACCGGTTACTGAAAATAAAAAAATAGCGATCAAAGACTGAAATGCCATATTTCTATAAAAGTTGCGTAAATATTGTCTCGTGTTTAAGATGGTATACAATAGATGAAACCTGTCTGTGTGTTTCTGACACCAGTGTCTTAGTGTATTGATTTTCCCACTTAACACACTTTCACGAGAAAGCTCAGTAATCTTTCTTACCTTCGTCCATAAGATGTTAGTGGGTTGTTGACCATGTCCTATCATAAAATGAGGAACCAGCGTCTGGGCCCTTATTCGAGTAGCCTTCTTCAAGAAATCTAATACCCTTCTGTATATGCTGTATCAGTCATTTTTGCCCTCCACATTCACTGCCTTCAGTTTTTTTAGCTTCTGTGGTATTTTCTTTGAAAATTGTATACTAATCACACATTCCACTTCCTTGTTTACAGAAAGGGAAAGTGGAGATGTTTACACTTGGAAAATTCTTACGGCAACGATACAATGGGTTTCTGAGTGAAACGTATTATCCGCAAGAAGTGCACGTCAGGAGCAGCGACAACGATCGCTGTTTAATGAGTGCGGAGACTTGCTTGGCAGGCCTGTACCCTCCAAAGGGCGATCAAGTCTGGAACACTGAGCTGCTATGGCAGCCCATACCAATCCACGCGACGCCCAGGAATCTCGATGCGGTAAGGTGACTCTAGTCTCTGACTTTACCCAAACAGCTACTCACTACCTTAACACTTACGGTGCTGGTCTTGTGCGTAACTACCACTAACTACGGACTGGCAAAAATGTCGTTTTTGGAAGTCGTAACCGTGTGTACAAATATGTACCGTAATTCGAATTTTAAAACTTTATGCTTTTTAGACTTTCTACCTTAAATTACATATTTTGGCATTGCTAGTGTTAAATCTGAATCTACAGATGAAACTTAAATTTAATAGTAATTTTCGCGGAAAAAATTATAAAGGAGTCGTGATATTCAAATTCGTACCCCGGTACGCAAACAAGTGCTCTCTGCGTTTAGATTGAAATTGATTGTAAAACAAGTTTAAAGCAACACAGAAAACACAATAACAAAACAAAATTTTACGTTCATGGTGGGTACGCGATAAAAATTGAAACATAGATACAGAGTGACAATTATTGAACTATATAAAATAAAATATTCATACCTTCTAACCGGTTTGCGTTAGGACGTTCAAACTGCGCGGCTGGCCACGTGACATGATGGAAATTAGTATGAGCATGCATGGCTTGGTTTAGTGACGAAGCTCACTTTCAGTTGGATGAGTTCGTCAAAAAGTAAAATTGGCGCATTTGGGGGACTGAGAATCCGCATTTCGCGATCGAAAAGTCTCTTCAACCTCAACGGGTGACTGCGTGGTGTGCTATGTCCAGTCACGGAATTATCTGTGCGATATTCCTTGATAGCACAGAGCCTACCGAACGGTAAGTGAAAGTTTTAGTAGATGATTTCATCCCCATTATCCAAAGTGACCCTTATTTCGACAATGTGTGGTTTATGCAACACGGAGATCGGCCCCATTGAAGCCAGAGTGTGTTTGATGTCCTGTAGGAGCCTTTAGGGACTGAATTCTGGCCATGGGGTACCAAGAGTCCACTGGCATGGGCCTCGATTGGCCGTATATTCTTCGAATCTGAACACACGCGACCCCTTTCTGTGGGGCTGTGTTAAAGACAATGTGTACAGCAATGACCCCAAAATCATTGCCGAGCTCAAAACAGCCATTCAGGAGGTCATCGACAGCATCGATATTTCGACACTTCAGCGGCTCAGGCAGAATTTCGCTATTCGTCTGTATCACATCATCGTCAGTGATGACAGTCGTATCGGACTCGTGATAACGTAAATCTGAATATTTGTAGTAACGTTTACGTGTTGAACAAAGTGTTTGCACCCCTTAGTCTGTAATTAATTTAAGATTTTTTTCGTATAGTTCAATAATTTTCACCCTGCACATATCCAATATTGCACTCACTGTTATGATATGTTCGAATTGGTTTTCTGATTTACCTGCTGGAGAATTATTCATGACGACACAATCTACGAGAAACGTGTAATCTGAATCATCATCATCAAATATTTCATTCTCATCATCTGTAGAATCGTCAAGGACATTGAAAATCATTCGCTTCAGACGTTTCGCCACTTTACTACACATTTTGGACACGCAATCTACAAAAGCGCTCGAAAGAGAGAACATGAACCCCTGCTACCGCCTATGAAACAAGAGATAACAAATGTTTCAAAAACGACGAATTTTTCCAATGATACCGCTACTGCCATCTAAAAGAAACTGCGAAGGCTGCAGGTCTAACAGACGTTACCGAGAGTCGTAAATATACGTTTGACAGTGTGGAAGATAGTTATAACTGACGTGACGTAATATTACGTCCGCCGCACATCCCCATTTTCAGGAAGCGCTGTAATATTACCCCAGCCGCACGCCAACTGTTAATCCAGTTATACTGCAAATGACGTCTTCCGTAGTAAGAAGCTCAATAAATGAAAAGCTTACATGAACTTACATACGTGTTTATTTTTGGGTCTCCTAGAAACGGACATTTTCAATGCTTCATCCCCTGCTGTTCTCTCCTCCTCCTCCTCTTACACTCCTTAATTCTCTTACTGTTTGTCTTTATCCTCTCCTCAGAACATGTTGCAACAGTCTTCTGCTTCCTTTCTATAAATCTTTTCTTTGTTAGTTTTTTCCTAAAAAAACTCCTTCCATTGCTTTTTCTTCCTTCATAGTTCTTTCAAAATCTTTATTTCGTGTCCATGACCGCAAGGGAACAACATATTTTAACCAAAATTTCACCAGTAAATGCTTTGTCACTGGCAGTCAACAAGAAAATAAGTCATTGCTTGATAGGTCCGAGGTTAACACTGCAGTCCACCAGTCGGAAGTTCTCAGAGTCTACAGCGTGTTACAAAAAGCTACGGCCATACTTACAGGAACATTCCTCACACACTAATAAAGAAAAGACGTTATGTGGACATCTGTCCGGAAACGCTTAATTTCCATGTTCGAGCTCATTTTAGTTTCGTCAGTATGTACTGTGCTTCCTCGATTCACCGCCAGTTGGCCCAATTGAAGGAAGGTAATGTTGACTTCGGTGCTTGTGTTGACATGCGACTCATTGCTCTACAGTACTAGCATCAAGCACATCAGTACGTAGCATCAGCAGCTTAGTGTTCATCACGAACGTGGGTTTGCAGTCAGTGCAATGTTAACAAATGCGGAGTTGGCAGATGCCCATTTGATGTATGGATTAGCACGGGGAAATAGCCGTGACGCGGCACGTTTGTATCGAGACAGATTTCCAAAATGGCTCTGAGCACTATGGGACTTAACAGCTGTGGTCATCAGTCCCCTAGAACTTAGAACTACTTAAACCTAACTAACCTAAGGACATCACACACATCCATGCCCGAGGCAGGATTCGAAACTGCGATCGTAGCAGTTCCGGACTGCGCGCCTAGAACCGCGAGACCACAGCGGCCGGAACAGATTTCCAGAACGAAGGTGTCCCGACAGGAAGACGTTCGAAGCAATTGATCGGCGTCTTAGGGAGCACGGAACATTCCAGGCTGTGACTCGCGACTGGGGAAGACCTAGAAGGACGAGGACACCTGCAATGGACGAGGCAATTCTTCGTGCAGTTGACGATAACCCTAATGTCTGCGTCAGAGAAGTTGCTGCTGTACAAGGTAACGTGGACCACGTCACTGTATGGAGAGTGCTACGGGAGAACCAGTTGTTTCCGTACCATGTACAGCGTGTGCAGGCACTATCAGCAGCTGATTGACCTCCACGGGTACACTTCTGCGACTGGTTCATCCAACAATGTGTCAATCCTCATTTCAGTGCAAATGTTCTCTTTATGGATGAGGCTTCATTCCAACGTGATCAAATTGTAAATTTTCACAATCAACATGTGTGGGATGACGAGAATCCGCACGCAATTGTGCAATCACGTCATCAACACAGAATTTCTGTGAACGTTTGGGCAGGCATTGTTGGTGATGTCTTGATTGGTCCCATGTTCTTCCACCTACGCTCAATGGAGTACATTATCATGATTTCATACGGGATACTCTACCTGTGCTGCTAGAACATGTTCCTTTAGAAGTATGACACAACATGTGGTTCATGCAAGATGGAGCTCCTGCACATTTCAGTCGAAGTGTTCGTACGCTTCTCAACAACAGATTCGGTGACCGATGGATTGGTAGAGGTGGACCAATTCCATGGCCTCCACGCTCTCCTGACCTCAACCCTCTTGACTTTCATTATGGGGGCATTCGATAGCTCTTGTCTACTCAACCCCGGTACCAAATGTAGAGACTCTTCGTGCTCGTATTGTGGACGGCTGTGATACAATACGCCATTCTCCAGGGCTGCATCAGGGATTCCATGCTACAGATGGTGGATGCATGTATCCTCGCTAACGGAGGAGATTTTGAACATATCCTGTAACAAAGTGTTTGAAGACACGCTGGTACGTTCTGTTCCTGTGTGTTTCCATTCCATGATTAATGTGATTTGAAGAGAAGTAATAAAATGAGCTGTAACATGGAAAGTAAGCGTTTCCGGACACATGTCCACATAACATATTTTCTTTCTTTGTGTGTGAGGAATGTTCCCTGAAAGTTTGGCTGTATCTTTTTGTAACACCCTGTATATTCCAACACCGGAATATGGAGTTTCTCACAGAGTCCATGAATGCTAGCCCAAACGAGGCAGTGGAGTGTGATACACCGAGGCCGCGTCCGGTGACGGTTGGGTGGTAGTGATGAAAAAAACCGACCGGTTAAAACCGATACCGGTTCAAAAATGTCTCTGAGCACTATGGGACTCAACTTCTGAGGTCATTAATCCCCTAGAACTTAGAACTAGTTATACCTAACTAACCTAAGGACATCACACACATCCATGCCCGAGGCAGGATTCGAACCTTCGACCGTATCGGTCTCGCGGTTCCAGACTGCAGCGCCTAGAACCGCACGGCCACTTCGGCCGGCACAGATACCGGTATTTTAGTGCGGAGTAACCGGTATTTTTCTATATTTGTTTGGTCTGGGTTATAACAGGTGTTTTTTTTACCGAGTAAAAAACCGAAATATCATATACCAATAGCAGCAACGCTATTACTTTTTTGTTCGTGAATTATCCTTTTTTAAAAAAGGTGTAATTTTTATTCGTAAAATTCATGTTGGCTTGAAATATCGCATTATTATAGAAAATTGGGAAGCTATCAGTGCTATTTTGGTACAGAATTGTTGAGACAGTAATGTCCCTGTTGCTGTGCGTCGTGGCTTAAGGTGCACGTGTGCGTGCAGTGTGTAAGACTAGTAAGTCCAACAGACTGCCGCAGGTGTAGCGTTTTAATTACAATTTTATCGGCCGATATTATGAGGGGAGAAGGGGATTTAACAGTCGTTTCATGTGCAGCATTTATTTTACTCAAAGAAGCTGATCACCAGAAAAAGAAGACGAAGAGACGGCACTGGTGGATGACCCCTCTTTCAAGAAGCAGGGAGCGGTGGGGTGAAACAAAATTAGTGTCTGCCTTAAGCTGATTTGGAATATGGGGTATTTTATAATTTTCTTTTCGAACGAAACCTGCAGACTTGGATTTATAACTGAACCATATTGGCCCAGCTGTTTCCAAAGTTAACGGTTTTTTTGGAGAGATGTATCTGCAGCAGGATTTTAAAAGACTCTCCCGGTTTTGTTTGTTTCTTTTTGTCGTTCGCGCCACGTTCAAGGCACTGTTTTATTTTTGACATCGTGCACACCACTTTCTAATAACTTCAAGTGTCTGGTCTTTTCCGTTTTTATAATCGCAGTCCGTAGGACGCCATAAATATTCCTGTTCACGAAAAAACTGTCAGCTTTAATGCTTTCTCCATATTCCAATGTATACGCCAGTATTTTTAAACACAAGCAATACACATCCTTAAGCCGCGCGAGATTAGCCGATCGGTCTATATGCGCTGCAGTCATGGACTGTGCGGCTGGTCCCGGCGGAGGTTCGAGTCCTCCCTCGGGCATGGGTGTGTGTGTTTGTCCTTAGGATAATTTAGGTTAAGTAGTGTGTAAGCTTAGGGACTGATGACCTAAGCAGATTTCACACGCTTTTGAACATTTTTTTTACATATCCTTAGTGAGATCAGGCCTTGCCTGCAGGGGTGACAGTAAATGTTGAAATTAAGTTTCTCAGGACAGCCACACATCGCACTCTGTATGTATTTATAGACTGGTTTCACTCCTTGATTTGATAGCCAGTTACTGCACTTTAAACTTTAATTCCAGAGTTTCTGATAATCCACTTGTTAAATTAAAGAGCAAAACTGGTCAATAAAACATGCAGAGTGCGACTTGTGGCTTACCTGCAAATTTTAAATACACACCTGTTCCAGAGACACAACAAATCGCTACTTAATCAACAAACATCCGACCTGGTTTTAACACTAAGAAGAGGGCTCCCAATGCCAATCAACTGTCAACGCTTTGATGTTACCACCAGCAGACCAAGCTGCAGCTAAGGCCAACCGCTTCGTTGGCTCCGGTTTGCCGCCCTACACAGAAAGCAAATCTCGGCCAACGATGCGGTTTCCTGTCGTTCATTGGCCATTTTTGTGCTCAACTGTGTCGTGCGCTTGTGCGCACTACATACACGCTACATTTTCTTTCCAGTACTCGGCCACGTCGCCAAGTTTGTGGCAGTGGTAGCGCAGCTTCTTCCTCTTCTTCCTCTGTGGTTGCGGTCAACTCCAATACCTCGTCTGCCAGGTGTTCCATGGTGGTGGCAAGCAAGCCGGACTTCGACTTCCCCTTACCTTCGCCTCCATTTCCGCTTCCAGACATGTTCGGATGTGTAGATGAGCGAGAAGAGCGACAGCGACGATGTGAACCGCAGCTATATAGTAGAGCAGCAGAATTGTGAGTGACCCAGGCCTATTAAGGCCCAGGCTACTGTTTATATATACCCCCGGAGGATGCTTACACGATCGGATTCCAGCCAGTGTGTGACCGGTGTAGGAAAACAGTTCTGTGTTTGTGAGCCTGCCTGGGACGACGTTGGTGTTGTGCGGAGTTTGCTGTAAGCCTGCCGGTAAAGATGTTGATGTCCGGACATTTGCCACATTTGCCACGCTAGACATTTGCTACGGTTTTACCTGCTCCGAAGGGTCAGGTCCCTTGTCTCCCCTCCCCCTCCTCCTCCTCCTCCTCCTCCTCCTCCTCCTCCTCCTCCTGCTCACCCGCCCGGCCAGTTTGCTTTCGAAGTTCCTAACGTGACCATCAGTATGGAAGTTATTACAACGAACATTAGAAAGGTTACGCATATCTTAAACAGAGGGAATCTAAAGAAGGTTTTGTTACATGGATGAGCATACGCCAAAAAGCGGATCATTGCAAGGGAAAGCTGCTTTCGAGTAGCAGAGAAGTGTTGAGCGTATTAGAACATCTCTGTGGACCACCTGACGATGCAGCTCTGAAAGTGAGAAAGCAAGTGGAAAGCAAGTGGAAAAGAGCGAAGAGAAGGTCTTGAGAAGAAACTACACAGTTATCGGAGATATACGCGAATGAAATTGGAAATCTACATAATAAAGTTTATGACTTTGTTACAGTGATGCCTAATTCAGAATCTATGAAGAGAACCATGCGTCGTAGATGGAGTCAAGAGCGGGGGAACCAACAAGAGCCTAAGACCTCTTATGAAATTTATCTTCATGAAGATATATTAAAATGGGAGATTGCAGTAGTTTTCTTCTGGAAGACGATAGATTAGAGGTGAGAATAATGATTTTTAGTGGAAGCAAAGGAAAAGAAAGTTTAAAAACATATTCCCATTTTTTTATGGATGGAACATTCAAGAGATGCAGCAAGCAGTTTGCACAGATCTACACCATACACGTAGACTTAGGAGGCCCGATTAAAGAAACAAACATTCTTCCTACTGTATTTTCACTGCTCCCTAATAAGAAGAAAGACACTTATGTTCGTCTGTTTCGTCTGATAAAACAGGCTGTCTGTGAGTGGTGTCCTAAACAAGTAAAGGTGGACTTTGAGGCAGCTGCGATATTGGCCATTGGTCAAGTTTTTCCACAACTGAAATAAATGGATTCTATTTCCATATAAAGAAGTTTATGGAGAAGAATTCGAGTTTTCGGTCTAACTGAGGAGTACTGCTAGAACGAGGATTTAAGATTTCACGTCAGCATGTGTGCACCGCTGGCAGTTGTAAAACCGGAGTACGTAAGCAATGGATGGATTGAGATTAATGCAGAAGCTCCTGATAACTGAAGGTTCTCTCAATTTTTTGACTACTTTGTGGATAATTTGCTAGAGAATGACGATATCACAATAGAAATGTGGCACTGTTACGGAAAAAGGCACTTAACGACGAATGCTGTTGAAGGGTGGCACAACAAAATAAATAGTATTATTGGAAACCCTTACCCTAGAATCAACTATTTGGTGGAGTGCTTGAAAAAGGAAGCAGAGCTCACAAACTGCATGTACATGAAATTGGAAATGAATGTCGAAGGTAAGAAGAGGAAGGAGAAGTACTTGAAGCTAGATGACAGGATAGAGAGAATCGTAAAGATTTATGAAGAGACTGGCAACATTAGGCCTTGCTTGAAATCCATTGCCCATATTCAGAATGCGTTAAAAATAATGTATTAAAAACTATGAAGACCACTGAGTCCTCGCAGATTACTGAGATAAAATTATTAAAACACTGAAGCAGCATTATCGGAACTAATATTAAGTTGTAATTGTAAATAGAGTGTACATTAGTTCAGCGTGTTTAGGCTGATTTTACACACGCCAGAATGGTATATGGTCATTTATCATTTTCACGGTCCAAAGCCTGTCCAAAGTGTGATACGAATCAGCCTTTAATGAAAAATTAAAAAGTGTTTCAAGCCTCACAAAAGTATCCCTATTGTCACGTTAGGATAACTTTTTTCTACCTTCCAATATTATGGCCATACTATTAAATAATTGTGAGTTCTAAAATAATTTTGTGAAGCTTCAGAATCGCAACTATCACCTAAAATATCATGGTTTGTTAAACTGATAGTATACGCTTTTGTAAAAGAAAATGGGAAATGAACCTTTAAATTGCACCTAAAATTGACATCCCAAAACTCATCTGATCCTAAGGTTGACAATTTTGGCACCTCAAATATTTTTTATTTAAGTTTAGCTGCAAACATGTATAGTAGACGTAAATCTACTTAAGTACATTTAGATATAGTCCATTAAAAATTAAATTTTCTTACTAAATTGTTGATTATCTTTAAACAGGTCAGTAAAGTCAAGGAGCTTACGACTGAAAATTGTTACTAAAGAACATCAGAAACAAATGTATTAGACCTACTTTTCTTATACATTAGAGACTTTTTGAAAAATGATCATTTCCTCTGTCACTGACAGTGTAATTTCAGTTGCTTTGCAACACCAGGGACATCTACTTCTAAATTATGTTTGCAGCTGTTTTCATTTCGAATTCTGGAATATTTACTTCGTCTTCTTTGGTGAAGGAATTTCGGAAAATGCATCATTTATTAACTCCACTTTAGTGGCACTGTCATCATAACATTACCGTCGCTGTCGCGCAGTAAAGGTATTTATTGATACTTTCCGCTGGTCTACTTAACGTGGGACCAGTATCTCTTTGGATTTTCCACCACATTTCTAGAGCGAGTTTTGTTGTGGAAGCTATTAAATGCATCTCGCATTGAAATCCGCACCAAATTTCAAGCCTCAGCAAAACTTAACCAATCTTGAAGATTTTGCGTTCGTCTAAATTATACGTGCCTTTTGCGGTGCTCCTGCAACAGCTTTCTGTCGTGTTTTGTGTACCGTTGGGGATCAGTTCCGTCTCTTATTAATTTATTTGGTATGAATATCTCGAGTGCTGTTGATACTATTTCTTTGAACTTAAGCCACATATGGTCTTCATTTACATAGTTTGGAAGGATTGGAGACTCTCTCTTAGAAAGACTTCACCCGAATTTTTAGCTGCTTTCATAAATAGATACATTTCGCGTTTAGTTTTGGTGAATTTTTTTGTTACAGAAGTGAGCCTCGCTACGACTGCGTGTTCACTAAAGCCTGTATCCGTCGTGATGCCCAGGATTATTTGTGGCTAAGAGGTCAAGTGTGTTTTCGTAACCATTTACAATTTGAATGGCCTCGTCAACTAATTGTTAAAAATAATTTAAAAAAGCATTTAGAGCAATTACGGAAGTTGTTTTCTATTTACAATAGGGTATGAAAATGTAGAAGGTAGATTGAAGTAACTGCCAACCATAATTGTATGAGTAGGTTACCTATTTGTGACGAGGCTCAAGTTTTCTTTTCTTTGAACTGTTCAGCAACTGTTTCATCTGAGACAGGGTGTCGATAAAAGGAGCTAGTTATTAATTTATTCCGGTTATCGAATATAACTTCTGCCCATACTAAGTCACAGGAACTATCTACTTCAAAGTAGATTTTGAGCTTACATTATTTTTCCTTAAGTTGTCCTCCTTGTTTCTGTTGTAGCGCAGATAATTACAATTACTGCTTTTCCCTCCAGAACCTAAGATGTTTTCTCTGTGACCCTGTAAATACCAGAGCTAAACAATGTAGAACAACAACGTACGTTACAAGCGTAGCATTCTGTATTACTTCACTTCCTTATTTCTAACATTTTAAAATTGTAAGTCGACTTCAGATGACATGTCAATCATAGATGTTCTTATCCCTATTTGGTGAACGTGTTTTCAGTTAGCCGGCAGCGGTGGTCTCGCGGTTCTAGGCGCGCAGTCTGGAACCGTGCGACTGCTACGGTCGCCGGTTCGAATACTGCCTCGGGCATGGATGTGTGTGATGTCCTTAGGTTAGTTAGGTTTAAGTAGTTCTAAGTTCTAGGGGACTGATGACCACAGCAGTTGAGTCCCATAGTGCTCAGAGCCATTTTTTGTTTTCAGTTATGTTTTGAACACTGTCCCGCTACACTTTATTAACTAATGTTTTTAGAGAGTAAATTAATATGGAGTATGTCGTTCTTCTTTTCAAACATTCACAAACCCATTTATTCTTTCCCTATTGTCTCTTGGGTATGCAGCTGTAGTAATTAAAGTAGGCACCAATGCAGTGATCAAAAAGAAATGATTAGCGTACATTCGCATTCTCGTTTCATCGTTCCTTTCTTTTTGCTCCCACGTCGACGGACTATTTCTATCGCAATCAGTAAGCATGAAAGCAAGCTACCGTACAGGCAGAGGAATCTATATTTATACTTGGCAGAACTAATTACATACTAACATAATCGTCGGTATTGCTTTCGTTTCACAAAAGTTATAAATATTTCAATTTCGGAAAAGAAGCTCTGTATTTGGCCAGGATGTCGAAGAAGAAGGTCCCTTACGTACTGGTTGTATCGAGTAAATGGAGACGGTGGTTTGAAAGCGGACGGAGGTAGTGCGGGGAAGGGCGTCCCTTAACCTGAGGGATCGCTTACTCAAGCTACCTGGCGAAGGGCCAAGTGTGGCAAATGTCCGGCATTCAAAGATGTTTATGTTTACCGGAAGTGGGTGCGAAGTTTCTGTCGATAAAATTTATCGCTGGCGGCCGAGTTTTGGCGAGACCGACGTCAGGAATCTGATTGTATTGCGGTACTCCCCCCGAGGTACCGCATACGTCCATACTCTCCGTGTGTCTTTAAACCCCAACTTCGCGGACTGCCTCGGATCTGTAATGAGGAGGCAGTCCAGGAAAGGCTGCAACGAGATGCCTTCGGTGTTGCAGGAGTAAAGCTGCACAACCGGACAAATAAGAAGAGGCCGCCGCTGTACTCGCCGTGCAAACTGCAGGCGACGTTGCGCAAGCTCCTCGACTTCTCTGCCACAGCGGAAGCACTAACAAGCAACCTGGAACGTAAGCCGTAGTGCTTTCGGTGTCTGGGTGACGGCCAAGTGACGCAATACTGCCTTAACGCCATCAGATGCGTCCTATGCTCCGGAGAACACTACACTCGCAGAGGACGAGAATACACCGACGTGCGCCCGCTGATGTGAGGTGCGGCACCGAAAGCCAGGCAAAGAAGGAGACGACGAAACATGTGCACGCCAAATTCCGCGCAGAAGAAGAGAAGACGTTGGAAGACACGACCAGGCAGCTGTCCCACAATATCGCCTTCTGAGTTACCCATTGTGGTCTCCCCACTGGCGCAGCAGGCCGCTCTCTCTCCCCCCCCCCCCCCTCTCGCGTGACAACTGCCGCTCCCTCTGCGATCTACCAGTGATAAGAGTAGTGGAGGGGCAGGACCCGAACCAGCACATCAGAGCGAGAACAACCTGCGCGATGACGTCGACGAGGCACTCACAGTAGCGGAACAGTGCTCGAAACGGGATGGAAGCTGCATGCTTTTTACTGAGGTAGGTCCAGCATCGGCGGCCATAGAGGGTAACGCGTGAGGCGCAAACCAGCGCACTGCGTGTGCTACTGTGGCGCACCAGACGGAAAGTTGCAATTAAGAGCATCAGGCAGCGCAGACATCCAGCAAAAAGATGATGGTGACCAAACGATGATCGAACGGAGGCCATCGGAGAAGGCGATAATCGCCTTGAAGAAAATGACTTATTGATACATAACCAACACGGATTCAGCAAATACCGTTCTTGTGCAACACAGCTAGCTCTTTAGTCCCATTAAGTAATGAGTGCTGTTGACAAGGGATCTCAGATCGATTCCATATTCCTACATTTCGAGAAGGCTTTTGATACTGTTTCTCACAAGCGACTATTAATCAAATTGCGTGTGTATGAAGTATCGTCTCAGTTGTGGGACTGGATTCGTTTTTTCCTCTCGGAGAGGTCACAGTTCGTAGTGATAGATGGTAAATCGAGTAGAACAGAAGTGACATATGGTGGCGTTCCGCAATGTAGTGTCATAGGCCCTCTGCTGTTCCTGATTAACATAAATGATCTAGGTGATAATCTTCAGCAGCCCCCTTAAATTGTTTGCAGATGACGCTATAATTTACCGTCTAATAAAATCATCAGACGATCAATTCCAATCACAAAATTATCTAGAGAGCATTTCTGCATGGTGTGAAATGTGGCAATTGAAACTAAACAAAGAAAAGTGCGAGGTCATCCACATGGGTACTAAAAGAAATCCGATAAATTTTGGGTGTACGATAAATTGCACAAAGCTGAGGACTATCAATTCGACTAAATACCTAGGAATTACAGTTACGACCACATAGATAATATTGTGGGGAAAGTGAAACAAAGACTGTACTTTGTTGACAGAACACTTAGAAGACACGACAAACCCATTAAAGAGACAGCGTACATTACACTTGTCCGTCCTCTGCTGGAATATTGCTGCTGGCCTCCGCGACTCAAGGAGAACGCGCAATGGGGACCAGCAGACGGACACCGACACCACTAAAATAATTGGTAAAACACCAACAGTTATAGTCAGGGTTTTCGTAAGTTTCCCTCGGCGTTAAGGCGAATTCCAGAACTGCCCCTTGCAACGCATCCTACAGTCACGACTGGGAAACTTTAGTAACATTCCTCACCCCTCTTATTATCCAGAAATCAGTTGCAAACAAAATAAACCTGTGAAACAGAATAAAATAGCCATACATCTTCGCGAAAAGGAACACCACTGCAGGTCTCATTAAGGTAGGGACTGAACGTCCTTAAAATACACTACTGGCCATTAAAATTCCTACACCACGAAGATGACGTGCTACAGACGCTAAATTTAACCGACAGGAAGAAGATGCCGTGACATGCGTGATTAGCTTTTCAGAGCATCCACACGAGGTTGGCGCCGATGGCGACACCTACAACGTGCTGACATGAGGAAAGTTTCCAACCGATTTCTCATACACAAACAGCAGTTGACCGGCGTTGTCTGGTGAAACGTTGTTGTGATGCCTCGTGTAAGGAGGAGAAATGCGTACCATCACGTTTCCGACTTTGATAAAGGTTGGATTGTAGCCTATCGCGATTGCGGTTTATCGTATCGCAACATTGCTGCTCGTGTTGGTCGAGATCCAATGACTGTTGGCAGAGTATGGAATCAGTGGGTTCAGGAGGGTAATACGGAACGCCGTGCTGGATCCCAATGGCCTCGTAAGACGAGCAGTCGAGATGACCGGCATCTTATCCGCATGGCTGTAACGGATCGTGCAGCCACGTCTCCATCCCTGTGCCAACAGATGGTGACGTTTGCAAGACAACAACCATCTGCACGAACAGTTCGCCGACGTTTGCAGCAGCACGGACTATCAGCTAGGACACCATGACTGCGGTTACCCTCGACGGTGCATCACAGACAGGAGCGCCTGCGATGGTGTACTCGACGAACCTGGGTGCACGAACGGCAAACTGTCATTTTTTCAGATGAATGCAGGTTCTGTTTACAGCATCATTATGGTCGCATCCATGTTTGGCGACATCGCGGTGAACGCACATTGGAGGCGTGTATTCGTCGTCGCCATACTACCGTATCATCCAGCGTGATGGTACGGGGTGCCATTGGTTACACGTCTCGGTCACCTCTTATATCCATTGACGACACTTTGAACAGTGGACGTTACATTTCAGATGTGTTACGACCTGTGGCTCTACCCTTCATCTGATCCCGGCAAAACCCTGCATTTCAGCAGGATAATGCACGACCGCATGTTGCAGGTCCTGTACGGGCCTTTTTGGATACAGAGAATGTTCAACTGCTGCCCTGGCCAGCACATTCTCCAGATCTCTCACCAAATGAAAACGTCTGTTCAATGGTGGCCGAGCAACTGGCTCGTCACAATACGCTAGTCACTACTCTTGATGAACTGTGGTATCGTGTTGAAGCTGCATAGGCAGCTGTACCTGTACACGCCATCCAAGCTTTGTTTGACTGATTGCCCAGCCGTATCAAGGCCGTTATTAAGGCCGGAGGTGGTTGTTCTGGGTATTGATTTCTCAGCATCTATGCACGTAAATTGCATGAAAATGTTATCACATGTCAGTGCTAGTATAGTATATTCGTCCAATGAATACCCGTTTAACATCTGCATTTCTTCTTGGTGTAGCAATTTTAATGGCCAGTAGTGTATATAAATTAAATAAACACTATTGTGGTTGTGTTCCTCGAAAATCTGTTTCGTTAACCTTTTTTCTGCCATTCTGTACAAATGTCCAAACAACATTAGTCGTCTCCATATAGTTTGTTTTTAAATATTCTATGTTCTGGTTGATTCCAACGCTCCTAATATCTGACGTAATATTCTCCTTTTCAGTACTTTATATTTGGCCTACTTATAATTCAGTCCCCCCCCCCCCCCCCCATGAACCACGGACCTTGCCGTTGGTGGGGAGGCTTGCGCGCCTCAGAGATACAGATGGCCGTACCGTAGGTGCAACCACAACGGAAAGGTACCTGTTGAGAGGTCAGAAAAACGTGTGGTTCCTGAAGAGGGGCAGCAGCCTTTTCAGTAGTTGCAGGGGCAACAGTCTGGAAGATTGACTGATCTGGCCTTGTAACACTAACCAAAACGGCCTTGCTGTGCTGGTACTGCGAAAAGCTGAAAGCAAGGGGAAACTACACCCGTAATTTTTCCCCAGGACATGCAGCTTTATTCTATGGTTAAATTATGATAGCGTCCTCTTCGGTAAAATATTCCGGAGGTAAAATAGTCCCCAATTCGGATCTCCAGGCCGGGACTACTCAAGAGGACGTCGTTATCAGGAGAAAGAAAACTGGCGTTCTACGGATCGGAGCTTGGATTGTCAGATCTCTTAATCGGGCAGGTAGGTCAGAAAATTTAAAAAGGGGAATGGATAGGTTAAAGTTAGATATAGTGGGAATTAGTGAAGTTCGGTGGCAGGATGAACAAGACATCTGGTCAGGTGAATGCAAGGTTATAAATACAAAATCAAATAGGGGTAATTCAGGAGTAGGTCTAATAATGAATAAAAAAGTAGGAATACCGGTAAGTGACTGCAAACAGCATAGTGAATGCATTATTGTGGCCAAGATAGACACGAAGCCCATGCCTAATACAGGAGTACAAGATTATATGTCAACTAGCTCTGCAGATGATGAAGAAATTAATGAAATGTATGATGAGATAAAAGAAATTATTCAGGTAGCAAAGGGAGACGAAAATTTAATAGTCATGGGTGACTGCAATTCGAGAGAAGGAAAAGGCAGAGAAGGATATGTAGTAGGTGAATATGTACTGGGGATAAGAAATAAAAGAGGAAGTCGTCTGGTAGAATTTTTCACAGAGGATAACTTAATGATAGCTAACAATTGGTTCAAGAATCATAAAAGAAGGTTGTATACATTGGAAGAGGCCTGGAGATACCAGAAGGTTTCAGATAGATTATATAATGGTGAGACAGAGATTTAGGAACCAGGTTTTAAATTGTAAGTCATTTCCAGGGGTAGATGTGGTCTCTGACCACCATCTATTGGTTATGAACTGTAGATTAAAACTGAAGAAACTAGAAAAAGGTGGTAATTTAAGGAGATGGGACCTAGATAAACTGACTAAACCAGAGATTGTACAGAGTTTCAGGGAGAGAATAAGGAAACAATTGACAAGAATGGAGGAAAGAAATACAGTAAAAGAAGAATGGGTAGCTCTCAGGGATGAAGTAGTGAAGGCAGCAGAGGATCAAGTAGGGTTAGTAGAAATCCTTGGGTAACAAAAGAGATATTGAATTTAATTGATGGAATGAGAAAATACAAAAAAGCAGTAAATGAAGCAGGCAAAAAAGAATACAAACGTCTCAAAAATGAGATCGACAGGAAGTGTAAAATAGCTAAGCAGATATGGCTAGAGGACAAATGTAGGGATGTAGATTCTTATCTCACTGGGGGTAAGATAGATACTGCCTACAGGAAAATTAAGAGACCTTTGGAGAAAAGAGAGAAAGTTGTATGAATATCAAGAGCTCAGGTGAAAACTCAGTTGTAAGCACAGCAGGGAAAGCAGAAAGATTGGAGAAGTATATAGAGGGTCTATACAAGGGCGATGTATTTGAGGACAATATTATGGAAATTGAAGAGAATGTAGATGAAGATGAAATGGGAGATACAATACTGCGTGAAGAGTTTGACAGAGCACTGAAAGACCCGAGTCCAAACAAGACCCCAGGAGTAGACAACATCCCATTAGCACTACTAACGGCCTTGGGAGAGCCAGTCCTGACAAAACAAGTCTACCATCTGTTGAGCAAGCTGTATGAGAAAGGCGAAATACCCCCAGACTTCAAGAAGAATATAATAATTCCAATCCCAAAGGAAGCAGGTGTTGACAGATGTGAAAATTACCGAACTATCAGTTTAATAAGTCACAGCTGCAAAGTAATAACGCGAATTCTTTACAGACGAATGGAAAAACTGGTAGAAGCCCACCTTGGGGAAGATCAGCTTGGATTCCGTGGAAATGTTGGAACATGTGAGGCAATACTGACCTTACGACTTAACTTAGAAGAAAGATTAAGGAAAGGTAAACCTACGTTTCTAGCATTTGTAGATTTAGAGAAAGCTTTTGAAAATGTTGACTGGAATACTCTCTTTCAAATTCTAAAGGTGGCAGGGGTAAAATACAGAGAGACAGCAAAGGACTTGGAAGAGAAGTTGAACGGAATGGACAGTGTCTTAAAAGGAGGATGTAAGATGAACATCAACAAAAGCAAAACGAGGATAATGGAATGTAGTCGAATTACGTCGGATGATGCTGAGGGAATTAGATTAGGAATTGAGACACTTAAAGTAGTAAAGGGGTTTTGCTATTTGGGGAGCAAAATAACTGATGATGGTCGAAATAGAGAGGATATTAAATGTAGACTGGCAATGGCAAGGAATGAGTTTGAAATTTGTCAACATCGAGTATAGATTTAAGCATGAGGAAGTCGTTTCTTGAAACTATTTGTGTGGAGTGTAGCCATGTATGGAAGTGAAACATGGACGATGAATACTTTGGGCAAGAAGAGAATAGAAGCTTCCGAAATGTAGTGCTACAGAAGAAAGCTGAAGATTAGATAGGTAGATCACATAACTAATGAGGAGGTATTGGCTCTGAGCACTATGGGACTTAACATGTATGGTCATCAGTCCCCTAGAACTTAGAACTGCTTAAACCTAACTAACCTAAGGACATCACACAACACCCAGTCATCACGAGGCAGGGAAAATCCCTGACTCCGCCAGGAATCGAACCCGGGAACCCGGGCGCGGGAAGCGAGAACGCTACCGCACGACCACGAGCTGCGGACAATGAGGAGATATTGAATGGGATTGGGGAGAAGAGGAGTTTGTGGCACAACTTGACAAGAAGAAGGGACCGGTTGGTAGGACATGTTCTGAGGCATCAAGGGATCACAAATTTAGCATTGGAGGGCAGCGTGGAGGGTATGTGGCCTTAGATGTCTACGGACAGGTCACGTAATTCGGGTAAATAACGAGCCGCTGATTTGTGTACCGGTGATGGCGCACGATAGCAACCCACATGAATTCCATAGGATTTACATCAGGCGAATTTGGTCGCCGAGACATCAACACATCACTATAATGGTGCTCAAACGACTGTAGCTCGGTTCTGACTCCGAGACACGGACAATAATACTGCTAAAAGATGACATCGCCGTCGGGGAAGACATAAACTGTGAAGGGATGTAGCTCGTTCGCAGCTGTCAGCGTGTCTTCGATTACTACTACAGGTCAAATGCAAGCGCAGGAGAATGTCTCCCGTAGCGTATACTGCTCCCCCCAATTTGCTTCCTTGGCGCGCTGCACATTTCGAGCCGCTGTTCACCTCGATAATGGCGTTTGTGCAGACGACCAACGACCTAGTGTAGCAAAAATGTGGTTCACCCGAAGAGCCGACACGTTTAGATTGATCGATGGTAGAATCTCGATGGTCCGGTGCCCACTGCAATCGTAATTGACAATGTCGTTGCATCATTATATGAAAACGTAGGGTGTTCTGCTGCGGGAGCTCCATGTTCAGCAATTTACAATGAACGGTGTGCTCCGAATCACTTGTGCGTGCACCAGCATTTTGCTCTTTCGGCAGCGATGCCACAGATCTATCCTACTTTACAGAGCAGACAAGCCTCCGAACGCCAATAATCTGTACTTTGTTAAACTCGCTTAAAATGTTCAAATGTGTGTGAAATCTTACGGGACTTAACTGCTAAGGTCATCAGCCCCTAAGCTTACGCACTACTTAACCTAAATTATCCTCCCTAAGGACAAACACACACACCCATGCCCGAGGGAGGACTCGAACCTCCGCCGGGACCAGCCGCACAGTCCATGACTGCAGCGCCTTAGACCGCTCGAAAAGTCACTTATTTCAATAGATTTCCCCACTTGTAGTATTTCTGCCTTAGTCAGCCATCATATTAGGCTCCAAGCAGCTGTTCCCAGAGCAGTGGAGATGCAAGAAGTATATAGATGACGAAATGTGATGCGAGGTACCTGTGATAGATGTTAGATTCGGTACCATTCCCGTGAGAAATAGCGCCTGCATAATGCTACTGCTCTGTGATTGGCTACTGTGTTCGGAGACAGTGCGCCAAAACGTCGAAGTATAGTTATTATTGTTAGTTAAACTACTCCTTGGAACGACTTCACTTTTTAATATAAATATATCTCAACAGCTGACTATCAATTAGTCATTATAGAATTATTAAAAACAATTTAAATCAAAAACAAAAGACTGACGAAATTGCAGACGAAGCACTTCGGAAGCGTTCGGGTCACGCCTTTTCTGGTATGGCGCGCGAAGTGTTTCGGGCTGTTCGTCACTCTGGATTAGGCAGTCGAGAAGAACAGACATGTTGTCTGTCTAGGATGTGTTTCCAATTTTTATTCAAGTTCCTGTTCGTCACTCTGGATTAGGCAGTCGGGATGTACAGTCATGTTGTCTGTGGCAGGATGTGTTTGCCAGTATTCAGTACAAAAGATTCACTCCGGTAGTCATGAGGCACAGACACGTGCCACAAATAGTGTAAAGATACATTTTCGTAAACATTATGTTTGATCATGTACTTTGCTGTATCAGAAGGTGTTCTATTAAGATCATGTAGTCTTCTCGTGTGGCTATATTAAAATACGCGAGTGGCATGCGAAAGAAGTGATACATTATTTCAGAACAGAACCTCCCTAAAAGTCGGTTTCAGCCTCTGGATACAGAACCTACGACCTGCGTGCTGTTTTATGCTCTGGGGACATCAACTTGAAGACAGCAGGTTAGTGAACTATAACAGAATCTTCGTATTCCACACAGTGCAGTGGAAACGCTTCATAACTGTGTAAATAACCCAAGTTCTTCCTGTTGTATCCGTGGTGAATTAACTCTGAATTCGCAAAAACGAAAACTTAATCTACTCGTAAGAAAAAGAGCTGTGAACTTTATTTTGGGTGCAAGGTTTGCGATTAATACAAGAAATGGGCAATCACATATGCTGTTTCACATGTGCTACTCTCCTGACAGGTTGGTTAAAAGGATAACGTCACTTTCCTTTTTTGTCCCCATGATTTGGAGGGGACCAACGGCTCACACAAGAGACTGTTATTTCTGTGTGACAGAAATAAACGAACATAGAGAAAGGTTCCATCAGGACATTTCTTAAATGGAGATTTGTTACCAAGTCATCTGGAGTACTGCTGGACCTTACAAAGAGACTGTCATAAGGCAAATTTTTACAGAAAATCAGTGAGAAACTATTATTAGATATATTTATTCACTTTTCTTTAATCTTATCTTGCTCATTTCTTTGGCTCATATGAGTATTGACACAGACATTTTTGTTCTCCTTGTGCCAGACACATACACCCATCAGCCAGAACATTATGACCACCTACATAATCGGCTGGCCAGGGTGGCCGAGCGGTTCTAGGCGCTACAGTCTGGAACCGTGCGACCGCTACGGTCCCAGGTTCGAATCCTGCCTCGGGCACGGATGAGTGTGATGTCCTTAGGTTAGTTAGGTTTAAGTAGTTCTAAGTTCTAGGGGACTGATGGCCTCAGAAGTTAAGTCCCATAGTGCTCAGAGCCATTTGAACCCTTTGAACCACCTAAATAATAGCCAGTATGTCCACCTTTGGCACGGATAACAGCAGCGACACGTCGTGGCATGGAAGCATTGAGGCATTGGTAGGTCGCTGGAGGGAGTTGGCAACACGACTGCACACACAGGTCACCTATTCCCGTAAATTTCAGGGAGGGGGTCGATGATCTCTGACGCCGTGTTCAATCTCATCCCAGATGTGACCCATCGGGCTCAGATCTGGCGAGTTGTGGGGCAGCACATCAATTGGAACTAGCCACTGTGTTCCTTGAACCACTCCATCACACTCTTGGCCTTATGACACATCACATTACCTTCTTGAAAAAATGCCACTGACGTCGGAAAACATGATCGTCATGAAGGAGTGTACGTGATTTGCAGCCAGTGCACAATACTTCTTGGCCGTTATGGTGCCTTGCATGAGCACCACTGGAGCCATGGACCCCCACGTGAATGTTCCCCAGAGCATAATGGAGTCGCCACCAGCTTATCTTCGCCCCGTAGTACAGGTGTCAAACACGACGTATTCGCGCCTTCCCATCGGCATGATGAAGAAGGTATCGGGATTCATCAGACCATGCAGCTCTTTGGCACTGCGCCAACGCCCCGTCCCGATGGTGACGTGCCTATTTCAGTCATAGCTGCCGCGTCGTGGCGTTATCACTGGCACATGTAAGGTTCGTTGGCTGCAGATGCCCATCGTTAAGAGTTTTCGCCGGATTTGGGTTCAGACACACTTGTACTCTGCCCGGCGTTACAGTCTGATGTTAGTTCCGCCACAGTTCCCCGCATGTCCTTTTGTATCAGTCTGTGCAGCCCATGATGTCCGAGATCTGTAATGAGTCGTGGCCGCCCAACCCCACGACGTCTGGACTAGGTTTCATCTTGGTTTCGCCACGTTTTGAAGACACTCACCACAGTACGCCTCGAGCACCCGACAAGTCGTGCAGTTTCCGAAATGCTCGTGCCGAACCTCTGGGCCATCACAATCTGTCCTCGATCAAACTCAGATCGCGCGCCTTCTCCATTTTACACACGGACATTCACTCATACTACATGCACTGAGTGTGTGTCTGACTAGCAGTCACTCCTCGACAGGTGAAGTTGCTGTCGCCTGGACGGGTTTATATCGATAGTAGGTTGATGGTCATAATGTTCTGGCTGATTAATGTGTTACACAGGCTGGCATAGACATTTACAGAAACCAGTATCACATGGAAATTGAGGCCGATACAGACATTCTGAAACTGAATTCAGGGACGAATTATCTTCTAGAAACTGTGTTTCGTTCTTGTGATAGATTTTTTTTTTTTTTGACCAGTCTAATTTGTTGGGCGATTCAGTAAATCTTTAGTTCCATCGACACTGAACCTCTTTATTCAGATATTCGCGATTGCTGTCTTCAGGGAAAAACACATACAAGGAGGGGATAGAGGGTGGAGAGAGAGAGAGCTGGGGAAAGAGAGAGAGAGAGAGAGAGAGAGAGAGAGAGAGAGAGAGAGAGAGAGAGAGAGAGAGAGAGAGGGAGGGAGGGAGGGAGGGAGGGGGGAGAGGCGGGTCAGTGGTTTGGTTGTGAAGTCCTGTCAGAACGACTATATGGGGTTATTTGATACCACGTACCTACACAATGTGGCTCTTAAACCCTCAAGATATATGGAATGTCCCTGCATCACTCAGGATGATTTATTCCAGCAGATCCTCCATCCGTTCAGCAAGAACACTAACGCCTCACAACATGTGATCATTGGCCTGTAGGTCGTAAAGCTTGTAACTGCCAATATTACTACACACATTAAAAAAAAGTTTTGCATCACCTCGGTTCTGAGAGTTCCACATCCTGTACAGAAAATTGGAACAGAGAGCAACATAAACATCATTTCCGCCCTTTTTACTGATCATGAAAACCACACATTGCATGTTGTACCACCATACAGCGAGAACTTCAGAGGTGGTGGTGGTGGGGGTGGTGGTGGTGGTGCTGGTTGTGGTGGTGCAGATTGCTGTACACACCGGTACCTCTAATACCCAGTAGCACGTCCTCTTACATTGATGCATGCCTGTATTCGTCGTGGCATACTACCCACAAGTTCATAAAGGCACTGTTGGTCCAGATTGTCCCACTCCTCAATGGCGATTCGCCGTTGATCCCTCATTGGTTGGTGGGTCACGTCGTCCATAAACAGTCCTTTTCAATCTATCCCAGGCATGTTGGATAGGGTTCATGTCTGGAGAACATGCTGGCCACTATAGTCGAGCGATGTCGTTATCCTGAAGGAAGTCATTCGCAAGATTTGCACGATGGGGGCGTGAATTATCATCCATGAAGACGAGTGCCTCGCCAATATGCTGTCGATATGATTGCACTATCAGTCGAAGGATGGCATTCACGTATCGTACAGCCGTCGTCCCAACATAATGCCACCCCAAAACAGCAGGGAACCTCCACCTTGCTGCACTCGCTGGACAGTGTATCTAAGGCGTTCAGCCAGACCAGGTTGCCTCCAAACGCGTCTCCCACGATTGTCTAATTGAAGGCATATGCGACACTCATCCGTGAAGAGAACGTGATGCCAATCCTGAGCGGTCCATTCAGCATGTTGTTGGGCTCATCTGTACCACGCTGCATGGTGTCGTGGTTGAAAAAAATGGACCTCGCCATGGACGTCGGGAGTGAAGCTGTGCATCATGCAGCTCATTGCGCCTAGTTTGAGTCGTAACACGACGTCCTGTGGCTGCACGAAAAGCATTATTCCACATGGTGACGTTGCTGTCGGGGTTCCCCCGAGCCAGAATCCGTAGGTAGTCGTCATCCACTGCAGTAGTAGCCCGTGGGCGGCCTGAGCGAGGCATGTCATCGACATTTCTTGTCTCTCTGTATCCCCTCCATGTCTGAACAACATCGCTTTGGTTCACTCCGCGACGTCTGGACACTTTCCTTGTTGAGAGCCCTTCCTGGCCAAAAGTAACAATGCAAACTCGATCGAACCGCAGTATCGATCGTCTAGGCATGGTTGCACTACAGATAACATGAGCCGTGTACCTCCTTCCTGGTGGAATGACTGGAACTGATCGGCTGTCGGACCCACTTCGTCTAATAGGCGCTGCTCATGCGTGGTTGTTTACATCTTTGGGCGTGAGAAGGTACTCCACTATCAGCGTTCACAAAATATCTTTCTATTGTTACTTAAAAGCTGTAATTGTGTTTTCCATAACTAGATAGGTAAACTGTTTGCAAAAAGGGTACGTAAAACACTCGTAACTTCGGCTAACGCTCCTATAACAAACGTATAGCTCCGTCTTACTCCTAGCCTGTGATGTCACCAGAGCATCAGCCTCTATCAGAGCGTTTTCGATCACCTGACCAGATATTGATATTTAATGATTTTTAAACTCTAATTACATAAAAGTAACATTTTTTGAAAATATTGACCGCAAATGATGTTTAAATGTTATAATAATCACAGCAACAATAACACGAACCATCTGCTTAATATAGGAAAATAGCCTATGCCTGGGCAATGTTGCGCAACTCGTCGTAGAGTGGACGTGTTGGCAGACATGAAATTGAGAGGCGTATAGCACGACGTGGCGCAGTGCGTATTTTTGTAACTTAACTGGTTCAAATGGGACAGCGAAATTGCGACAGCGAAATTGCAACGCAACGAGACGCGACTGCGACGCGACACGCGCCTGCGCCAGGTCGCACGGCGGCTCTTTGCGCCGTGTAAAAGGCTTCGTCGGTTTTCTTATACATATATATCTACATGGTTACTCTGCGCCGCTCGGGATTAGCCGAGCGGTCTTAGGCGCCGCAGTCATCGACTGTGCGGCTGGTCCCAGCGGAGGTTCGAGTCCTGCCTCGGGCATGGGTGTGTGTGTTTGTCCTTAGGGAGGATAATTTAGGTTAAGTAGTGTGTAAGCTTAGGGACTGATGACCTTAGCTGTTAAGTCCCATAAGATTTTCACAAACATTTCAACATTTGATTACTCTACACTTCACAGTTAATTGCCTGGCAAATGATTCATCGACCCACCTTCAAGTTATTTCTCTACCGTTACACTCTCAAACGGCGCGCGGGGAAAATGAGCGCTAGGCTAATGCCACACTAGGCGATTTTCTCCCCTCGGTAATAATCACGGCTGAAATAGTCGCCTAGGATACCACACCTCAAACGATTACAATCGCGGCGGATGAAGTCCCGCCGACGAAAGCGGGTGCTGCACTAGCGCCAAAAATCGGCGCCTTCTGCGGTTGTGTTGCAGCTAGCCATGAGACACAACACATGATGACCTGCCATTCAAAACTAAGATATTTAGCTGCAGTAGCAGTATATGTAGGTCGACGTCGCAGAAGGCATAACGGCCAACAAAAATAGTAGATTCATCCAATTATTCTGAATCGTCCAAGTGAAGGAAAGTTTGTGTTATGACGCAAGAAACTTAGAAGTTATAGGGAGAAATTCTTTGATTATTACCAGATGACCGTAGCATCTTTCGACTTACTGCTCTCAAATACAGAAACTAACTTACAAAAGAAGGATACCAACTTACGTGACTGCGTTGGCGTGGAAGAAAAACTTGCAGTAACATTGACGTACGTTTTTTATTTAAATAGAGTAAGTAATTTATGGACATGAACATACACTTAACATGACGTTAACATAAACTAGGTTACATTACAAGTTCATTTCAGCTGCCTAATCACTTATAATATTCTTCAAATGACAAGATCGAGTCTTAATCTGGCAGACCAATAACTGGTGAGAAATAAGTGATTAGACTCTCAGGTGTAGGGCTTTGTGAGCTTGTCAATGTCGACGTACCTGACGGTGCAGTATTTATGGAGTCAGTGTTAGTGCTGCTCTCTATAGTCTTTAGGCTGTAAGATTTTATTAATTGTAATGTTTGTATTTGAAAGTCTGTTTAATCGTCGGTAGTCATTTCTTTTAAGTAAGACAAAAGATATGTCAAAAACAACTCATCAGGATCCTTTTGTGGTGCAGCACAAAAAAATTGAACTATGTGTCAAAACTGTTATCAACCCTCTTTCAAATGGATCCTGAAGTTTCCTTTTATTTGCTTCAGCGGTGGAAGGCTTAGAGCTGGACTGTTAGGTGGCGGTGCACTGTCTTATGATACTTTTCGGCTTCATCATCCTCAACAATAGAGGCAACACTCATATTTCCTGAGGTCCTGAAGTTAAAAGAAACATTTTTGGAAAAACCCGCATGTGACTTTGTACTGTGCAAATGGGTTTGATGTGGTAAGTATGTAGCAAGTCGGTATTGAGTAGGTAATTAACTACCATATCTATTGTAAATATATTTAAATGTTACAAAATTACAGAAGAAAGTTTTTACTTACTGCCTCCATGGCTTCTTGCAGGAAAGACATCTGTCTTTAGTGGACATATTTTTTTTTTTTTTTGTAGTCGTTGCGCTGCCACTCTTTTTATTTCCTTATAATATTCTTTTAGGCTGCGACTGTATGCATCACGCATATTTTTCCACCGTTTTTGTACTTCTTTTCCTGTAGGAACGTTAAAAAAATTATTCTTACACCTGCTCATTAGAATTAATAAATTTCCATCAGCCTGATATTGTGTTTTATGCTCTACTTATTTATAACAGGTATCTTGGAACGGGATGCCTCATGAAGTCTCTGCAATATGAGTTTTTACTTGTACTAGTCCACTCAACTATTGCATCTATAATGGAAGATACATGCAGAGAAATTTGGAACTGCGTACACCAAAGTACATACCAATGCCAACGAAAAAGGACTTACAAAAATAGCTCTGAATTTTGAGGAAACTACAAATTTTCCTTACTGCATAGGTGCCATTGACGGTAAGCACGTGCGGTTGGTGAAGCCCGGAATAGTGGAAGTAATTTTTTTTTATTGGAACACGTGAGGCAATACTGACCTTACAACTTACCTTGGAAGAAAGATTAAGGAAAGGCAAACCTACGTTACTAGCATTTGTAGACTTAGAGAAAGCTTTTGACAATGTTGACTGGAATACTCTTTTTCAAATTCTAAAGGTGGCATGGGTAAAATACAGGGAGCGAAAGGCTATTTATAATTTATACAGAAACCAGATGGCAATTTCAAGAGTCGAGGGACATGAAGGGGAAGCAGTGGTTGGGAAGGGAGTGAGACAGGGATGTGGGTTCTCCCCAATGTTATTCAATCTGCATATTGAACAAGCAGTAAAGAAAACAAAAGAAAAATTCGGAGTAGGTATTAAAACCCATGGAGAAAAAATAAAAAACTTTGAGGTGCGCCGATGACATTGTAATTCTGTCAGAGACAGCAAAGGACTTGGAAGAGCAGTTGAATGGATTGGACAGTGTCCTGAAAGGGTGATATAAGATGAACATTAACAAAAGCAAAACGAGGATAATGGAATGTAGTCGAATTACATCAGGTGATGCTGAGGGAATTAGATTAGGAATTGAAACACTTAAAGTAGTAAAGGAGTTTTGCTGTTTGGGGAGCAAAATAAGTGATGATGGTCGAAGTAGAGAGGATATATAATGTAGACTGGAAATGGCAAGGAAAGCGTTTCTGAAGAAAGAAGTTTGTTAACATCGGGTGTAGATTTAAGTGCCAGGAAGTCGTATCTGAAAGTATTTGTATGGAGTGTAGCCATGTATGGAAGTGAAACATGGACGATAAATAGTTTGGACAAGAAGAGAATAGAAGCTTTCGAAATGTGGTGCTACAGAAGAATGCTGAAGATCAGATGGGTAGATCACTTAACTTATGAGGAGGGATCACAAATTTAGCATTCGAGGGCAGCGTGGAGGTTAAAAGTCGTAGAGGGAGACCAAGAGATGAATACACTAAGCAGATTCAGAAGGATGTAGTTTGCAGTAAGTACTGGGAGATGAAGAAGCTTGCACATGTCGTAAAACTTTGCAAGCACTTATATACATGTATGTACGTATATCTTCTTGCCTGCTGCATTTTGTGCTTTCAGTGATTACGAGTTCCACTTCCAGGCTCCTACAACATCTACACACACCTTCCCTCATGCTTCTGTCTTCAGCAGAATCTTGCGATTATATGTTTTAGAGGCAGGGATATTTCTGGACCTCAATTATTATCAGTTGACTGTCCAAATGATCCATTGGAACAACATTTACAGAGTTTTCGGACAGTGCCACACACAGAACTGAGTGCAGTATCATTGTGGCTGCTGCCAGGCTGGTGATAATAACAGTCTAGTGTGGCAGTGATGCCGACGATTATTGCCGCGCCAAAAATAGTCCCGGGCCCATTCGACAGCGACAGTCGCGCGCGGAAACATAATGGAACGACAATTTCAGCTCAGTGTGACACCTTCCGCATGCAACATGGATTCCATTTACGGCGAGACAAAAATCGTTCACGTTTAGCGGAGAAAATCGCCTACTGATGCATTAGCCTAAGTTTGTGTGCGAGCTCTGATTTATCTTATTTCATCGTGATGATCATATCTTTTTATATAGGCGGGCTCCAGCAGAATATATTCGCAGTCGGAGGAGAAAGTTGGTGATTTGAATTCCACGAGAAGACTCTGCCGCAACGAAAAACACCTTTGTTTTAATGATTGGCACCCCAACTCAGGTATCATATGTGTGGTACTCTCTCCCATAAATCGCGATAATACGAAACAAGGTGCCGTTTTTGAACGGTTTAGATATGCTTCGTCAGTCCCACCGCACAGCAATACTCCTAAAGACGTCGGAAAATCGTGGTGTAAACAGTCTCTTTGATACATCTGTTGCGTTTCCTATGTATTCTGCCAATAAATCTCAGTTTCTGGTTTGCTTTTCCCGCAAAATTGTCTGTATGACCTTTCCAATTCAAGTTTTTGCTTTTGTTGTTAAACATCACTTATCAAGATGTGGCCAGCTGATTGTAGATTTTCATGTGACATCATGTTCGTGGGATGTTAGTAATACCAAATATAAAAATCGCAACAGGAAGAGGCTGGCTATCGAAGAGCTGGCAAAAAAAAAGTAGCAGTGAGTGATATAAAAAAAGAATCTTGCTACTTACCCTTTCGAGTCGAAAGTAAATTACAACCGAAACAAATTCCTCTGCAACCAGTATACATTTCCTATTTCGATTTACTTCGGTATTTACTATCATCAATGGACAAGCAGAAATCTCAAAATGGTCAGCCATATTTAGCAGATATCTAGGAAAAAGGCACATATCATTCAAATGTGTACACGAGACGAAGTACGTGGACTGGCTATAAACACTACTGGCCATTAAAGTTGCTACACCAGGAAGATAACGTGCTACAGACGCGAAATTTAACCGACAGGAAGAAGATGCCGTGATATGCAAATGATTAGCTTTTTAGAGCATTCACACAAGGTTGGCGCCGGTGGCGACACTTACACCGTGCTGACATGAGGAAAGTTTCCCACCGATTTTTCATAAAAAAACAGCAGTTGACTGGCGTTGCCTGGTGAAACATTGTTGTGATGCCTCGTGTGAGGAGGAGAAAAGCATACTATCACGTTTCCGACTTTGATAACGGTCGGATTGTAGCCTATCGCGATTGCGGTTTATCGTACCACAACATTGCTGCTCGCGTTGGTCGAGATCCAATGACTCAGAATATTGAATCCGTCGGTTCAAGAGGGTAATACGGAACGCCGTGCTGGATCCCAACAGCCTCGCATCACTAGCAGTCGAGACGACAGGCATCTTATTCGCATGTCTGTAACGGATCGTTCATCCACGACTCGATCCCTGAGTCAACAGATGGGGACGTTTGCAAGACAACAACCATCTGCACGAACAGTTCGACGACGTTTGCAGCAGCATTGACTATCAGCTCGGAGACATTGCCTGCGATTACCCTTGACGCTGCATCACGGACAGGAGCTCCTGCGATGGTGTACTCAATGACGAACCTGGTTGCATGAATGGCAGAAAGTCATTTTTTCGGATGAATCCAGATTCTGTTTACAGCATCATGATGGTCGCATCCGTGTTTGACGACATCGCGGTGAACGCGCATTGGAAGCGTGTATTCGTCATCGCCATACTGGCGTATCAACCGGCGTGGTGGTATGGGGTGCCATTGGTTACACGTCACGGTCACCTCTTGTTAGCATTGACGGCACTTTGAACAGTGGACGTTATATTTCAGATGTGTTAAGACTCGTGGCTCTACCCTTCATTCAGTCCCTGCGAAACCCTACATTTCAGCAGGATAATGTACGACCGCATGTTGCAGGTCCTGTGAGGGCCTTTCTGGATACAGAAAATGTTCGACTGCTGCCCTGGCCAGCACATTCTCCAATTCTCTCACCAACTGAAAACATCTGTTCAATGGTGGCCGAGCAACTGGCTCGTCACAATACGCTAGTCACTACTCTTGAGGAACTGTGGTATCGTGTTGAAGCTGCATGGGCAGCTGTACCTGTACACGCCATCCTAGCTCTGTTAGACTCTATGCCCAGGTGTATCAAGGCCGTTATTACGACCATGGGTGGTTATTCTGGGTACTGATTTCTCAGGATCTATGCACCCATATTGCGTGAAAATGTACTCACATGTCAGTTCTAGTATAATATATTTTTCCAATGTACACCTGTTTATCATCTGCATTTCTTCTTGGTGTAGCAATTTTTAAGGCCAGTAGTGTACATTGTCTGGCTACATGTCTATAGACAATCGCTCGATTTTTTGTGCAAGTGTGTAGGCCTACTTGCACTTAGACGGGTCGAATTGCAGATGTGATAGAATAACCGAAATGAGCTATCAAGTTTGGACACGTCCAAGGCCACGTCGTGAACGAAGTTGCCCGATATCTTTGGGCACCATTCAACATGTCTACAAGACTGGTGTATCACTTGTGGCCACGTTAGATGGTGCAAGAACAGAGGTCACAAAAACCTACTAACCAAGTTCGAAGAAGATTGCACGCCTCGTTAGCGACAGTCGGTTGCAAAGTCGACAGGAATTGCTGCTATCATTGGATCCAGGTACACATCAACTTACTAGTGAATATTGCGAAAGAAATTGCTTGTAATAGATATTTTGAGTCTGATACATCCTCACAGTGGCACATGAAGTTCCACATCTTCTGTGGGTCAAACAATACATAAACTGGAGAGTACTTGACTGGAGGAGTGTACTGAGATTCTACAAAACGTGATTTTTGCTTCTTCTAAAATTATGGAAGGCATAGAATGCTCCAACAGCCCAATGAGGCGTTTATCCCACTGTGTGTGGAGGATGACATTTTGGGGAGTGTTTTTCGTGAGGTGAATGAAGCCCAAATTTGGAAAAGTAATAAGAGTTAAGGGAGACGTTAAAACTAAGAGGTTTGCCAATGATATAATTATGTCAGTGGCAGCAAAGGGCTGGGAAGAACAGCTGAATGGAATAAATAGCATCTGGAAAGAAAGATATAAGATGAACAACAACAAAAGTAAAACAAGCTTACCATAATAGAATGTTGTAGTATTAAATAAGGCAATGATTATGGAATTAAATTAGGTGCATGTCGAATCAAGTTAGGAAATAAGACACAGAAAGTATCGTAGTAGATGAGTTTTGCTGTTTAGTCACCATAACTGATAATAACTGAAGCATAGACGATATAAAATGCAGACTGACAATAACAAGAAAAATATTTTTCAAAGAGAGAAATTTGATGACATTTAATATAAACTTAGGCAATGGTCTTGCCACAGTGGTGACACCGATTCCTGTCAGATTACCAAAGTGCTGTCGAGTTGGACCGGCAGTTTGATGGGTAACTATTGAGTCAGCCGAGTGCTTTTGCCAAGCAGGATCCACTCAGCCCTTGTGAGGCTAACTGAGAAGCTACTTGACTTAGAAGTAGTGGCTCTGGTCTCTTAAACTGACATACGGCCATAGAGTGATGTGCTGACCAGATGCCACTCCATATCAGCATCCAGTAATACCTGTGGGCTGAGGATGACATGGCGGCCAGACGGTACTATTGAGCCTTCATGACATGTTCATGCACGGTTTAGAATATACACTTAAGTATGTATACATATATAGAGTCTGTTCTTTCAGACACCAGACTTGAACTCTTACAGGAATTGGCAAAATGCTGCAAGTAATGTGGATAATGTGCAAGGGCCTCTACATTAGTAGTGTGTGGATAAGTCGAGAATTTGGTTGCAACAGAAGGAATGCTATGGTAGTGATTTCAATCAATGCCGACTCACAGCCAATGCCTGTAATTCCTGTAATTCTTCATGCTTTCCCGGCGATCTGTTGACATCTTGGATATTCGGCAATCCAGTCGGATGTTCGCGTCGTTCTCGCACGATATTTCAACAGCGTGCCTCGCTGTCTTCTTCAGGTGCTACCTGAGACTGGTCCTTGGGTAATTCCTTCTTGTCTCAATAAAAAAATTAAGTGTTAGGAAGTCTTTCCTGAAGGTATTTGTCTGAAGTTGCCTTGAAATGTCAGAAAAGAAGAGAATAGAAACTTCTGAAATTTGGTGCTGCAGTAGAATACGTTCTTGAGATTATGAGAGCAGGTCAGAAACCAATTGAATCTACAAGAGCAAGCAGGTGGAAATGTAGGTTGAAATTAAGAAGAGACTTGCACAGGATTGATTAGTGTAGAGAACTGCCTCTTTAGACTGGGTGGGCAGTTTATTGTTAGGCAGGATGCAGCCTGTCACCTTGATGGAGAGCCATTGACAGATGTAAAAGTAACTCAAGATGTCCTCAGGAAAGTGTACTGTGATCTTTGTTGTTTCTATTGTACATTAATGACCTGTTAGACAACATGAATAGCAACCTCATACCTCCTGCAAATGATGCCGTTATTTACACTTTGAAAAAAAAATTATTGTAATATTTGATTTGAGCTTGATAATGTTTCCCAGTGGTGCAAAGGTTCGTAACTTGCTGTAAATGTACAGTAAAATAAAATTATTCATTTTACAAAATGAAGGGTGTAGTAATCTATGACTAAAATACCAAGGATTTACATAGTTATGACTATTTAACTCATATAATTACCTGGGTGCAACAATTTGTAGGAATATGAAATGGAATGATAATATAGACTCAATAGCTGGTAAATCAGGTGGCAGACTGTGGTCCACTGACAGGATACTGGGAAAATTCAGTCAGTCTACAAAGGAGACTGCTTATGAATCACTTGTGTGTTCTGCCTTAGAATATTGCAGAAGTGTGTAGGATCCAAACAAAATTGGACTCACAGGGAATATCAAATGAATACAAAGAAGGGTATCGAATATTCACAGATTTTCTTGATGTGTGGGAGAGCACCACAAAAGTGTTGATAAACCTGAACTTTCAGAATGCTGAAGATAGAAGCAAATTATACCACAAAAGCTTACTTCCTGAAATTCAAGATACAGCATAAAGTGAAGAATATAGATCTGCCCTTGATTTACCTCCCCCCCTCCTCTCCCCTCCTACATGTCACACCTATAGGAACCATGGAAATAAAGTTACATGCATTAAAACACGCAAACAGGAATTTAGGCAGTCATTCTTCCTGCACTCCATATACAAATGGAACAGGAAGAAACAGTAACATGGGGCACAATGAGTAGTAGTTTCTCTCATGTACTTCAGTAGTTTACAGAGTGTTAATGTATAGATCTTATTAGTTTTATCACTGGCTCTAATAGTACATGTAAATAGTGTATTCTTTTGACTCAATACATTTGTTTTCTGTTCATATTAATATTTAACAGGTGCAAACACAATAAAATTATAGGATTGTGAGAAGTTTGTCTATGCTTTCTGTGTGTTGATAATGATTCCTGACTTGGCTAAGCCTCTTGGTTGTGTACGTCATGATACCGTAATGCAAAAGTTAAAATATTACGCAATAGTGGGCACAACAGGATCATCAGTTTTATCTAGTTTAATGATAGAAAGCAATATGTATCAGTTCTGTATCAACTACACGGCGATATGTGCTCAGAATTTGTAGCAGTCAGACATGGCATATCACAAGGTTCGATTTTTGGTCGTCTACTATCTCTGATATATGATGTTCCACTTACAGTTTAAGAAGATACAAATTTTGTACATTTTGCAAATGATCTGAGTATTGGAATAAAAAATTGTACCAATCCCCTTACTGAAAAGGCATCTAATGAAATATTTGAAAATATCAACAGATGGTTCAAAGCAAATGGATTATCATTTAATTTTGACAAGACTCAGTACAACCAGCTCAGTACCTCTCAGAGAACTCCAAAAGCTATAAAAATAGAGCCCCCAAACAGTGAAAGGCAATAAATAAGAAGTGGTAATTTTTGTGTCTACAGAATGACCATTTGAGATGATTGGAAAACCAACTGCATAGAATTAAATGCCTTGGTTCAGCTGTGTTTACTGTATACATAATTATTGCCTGACTGGATCCTCACCTGGTGTGGAGCTGGCTGTTCTATAGCACATATTGAACAAAGGTTACCTCAGTGCTCCATTGGGCAAAGAGAACTTGTGAACTTGTAAGTTAACAAGCCTGTTCCTCTGAACCAAGACACAGTTCTATGGTGAGAGATAAAAGATTCTTTAAAAGATTGTATTTTGTCATGACAAACGAACTTAAATTAAATACCAGATTAGAGCTCTTTTGTATGTAATTCTTTGCAGTGTGTAGGAACTCATTGTGTTCAAGACTAAAAGCATGGATACCTCCTGCTAATAGCCACCATTTTGAACATATATGAAAACAGAACACATCTGGTTGCCCTTGGTACAGGCACCATGCTAGTAGTGGTTCCAGTGGGAGCAAACAGTAATTATCAGAGTAAAATGATGATACCTCATAGTGTATTTGTAGTAGACTGTGCATCAAACTCCACTGTGATGAAAAAAAATTTATTGTTATCAATGTTGTATTTATGGCATTGCAAAACAGCATTTCCATTATTTTTAGAATGACAATTTAAGTTAATTTTTTATGGAATGTACTACCATTTTATCATTTTATGTGTATATGGTGGGAGGGGGAGGGGCATTGATTACACATTGGTCTGAGAAATATTTATATGATAGCTGTAGCCGATTCGTCATGTATATACAACTCCACATCTAACTACTTTACTCACTGTGAAACTCTGTGTATTTAAAAATGTAATGATGATAGAAAACACACTAAACAATTCTCAATTTTATAAAAATTATTTTTTTTGCTGTTTCTGGTTTTGGACATTAATCAATTTTTGGTTAGCAGTCCAAACTACATAATATTCTTAATGCAGAGAAAGGAGACACTGTACAATGTAATGCATTAGATATATTGCGGGAAGTAGGCTATGTTAACTCGGTGTGAGACTACACCTGAGACCAGCCTCCCCACCCCCACCCTTATCTTTTTCTTTTCTTTTTTAAAAAAATAAGCATTGCTGGTTTCGTCTTTTGCTACCTCTGTACATGCAAATGTCATATACATTGGTACTAGTTAAATCCAAAATATCATTCTTCCAGTAGATACTTTTATACATTTATGACTGTAATTTTCTTTATAGTTGATTGTAATGAAGAAGCCATGCCCCAGATACGAGAAAGAACTTCAGCAGATGTATAACTCACCAGAAATACAAAAAATTAATGAAGAAAACTCTGAGCTGTATAAATATTTGTCTAAACACACAGGAAAATCCATTCAGAGCATCCTGGATGTTGAATATCTGTACAATACTCTGGAAATTGAGGTACGTTCAGAAAATGCTCCTTTTAATTAACTCATAAATTAAATCTATAACTGATAATAAAACATGAATATTCTGTTTGTATATAGAATTTGAGAGGTCATATCATGAAACAGGTTTCAGGAATAGGCTACATTCACATACATGCCACATTTAAATAACAGAGGTTTAGAAACAAATAAATTTCAGGGCAATAAAAACAGAGTAAAACAGCAATATCTTATAAAGGTATTAAAAGGCACAAAAATAGTTTAAGTATATGAAAGCTTGCCATGACATAAACAAAACACCGTACCAGATCACAACCAAAGGTAGAGAGTAAATAGCCTAATTCAAAATGTGCTAACTGGAACTTGGACCCAGATCAGTGCCTTTTATGTGTAATGCTCCTAAAAAGTGAGCTATCTAAACACATCTCATGGGCTGCATCAGTTGGCAAAGATCGTAATTCAAGTACCAGGCTAGCACCTACTTTTCATCTAGCAAGGAGTTTTGTAACAGTCTTCACTTCGTTGTAGAGTGAAATATTCTTTAAAGTATAGTTGATAGCTGCTAAAGATTTGCGACAATCTTCTCGTCCTCTCTTGTGTGCCTCTGTACTTATGGGGTACAACCCAGTTCATGGTTTGCCAATTACTTTTATTTTTACTTCGTGGTCAGATGCCCTATCTCCTGCCAAAATCATCTCATCTGAAAGAAATGCTGTGTGTAGTACCTGTTCTGTGACTTGTGTGAAATTTGCTCTGTATACCATATCCTATTTAAACTGTTTGTCTTTAATTTTGTCTGATGTGGACACTGGAGACCAGCCCAGCATATGCCTAGAAAAGGGTGACAAACTGACTAAAAGCCTCACTAAGCAGGGAGAGGTACCAAAACAAAGGCTACTAATCTAGTGCATGGACACAGTACATGTCTGGCTGACCTGTTGTCTCATAAGCTAATATGCTGCAACTTATGCTGTATGAAAAGGTTAAAGATATACAACAATGTGTTCTAGAATTTAATTCCCTTGAAGAAAGCCATTACAATAAATAACCTCCACATCAAGACAACCTGCAACTTGGGGTAAGGTGTTCTGAGATTTTTAACAGAATGCAGAAGTAATTGAGAAGAGAGAAACTTAATTTTTCAAGACATGTGTTTACCGTAGTAAACAAAAGTTGGCCCACTCAGCTAGCTGCACTGATTCCCAGATGGAAAGGTGTGCCAGTCCCCAGCATGAATCTGCCCGGTAGATTAGTGTGGAGGTCTGGTGTGCCAGCCACGCTGTGGATGGTTTTAAGGTGGTTTTTCATCTGCCTTGGTGCATACAGACTGGTTACCCTTACTGTGCCTCAGTTAAACTATGTCAGCAATCGCTGTGCCAACACTGTCTCCACACATCTGTACATCATAATTACTCTACCATGCAAACATTTGGGGTTACTCTACTGGGGGCCGAACCACACAATAACCCTGGGTTCAGTGTGGGGTGGCGGTGGGTTGGGTAGACTGCTGTGGTCTGTTGTGGGCTTGTGAACCACTGAGGGCTGTGACAGGAAGAAGCCTCTCTGTTGTTTCTGTGTCCCCGGTTCAAGACACTAAATAAATGAATGAAGAAATATAAACAAACAAAAGTTTAAGTTGTTGATACTACAGCCAAACTGTGAACATGCGTTCCAGTCTAAATAAGTAATCACTTGTCTTTGTTGGCCACCAGATTAAACTACAGTGTTCTAAGCTCACTAAAAGACTCAACTGTGATAATACACTGGAGTGACTTCCAAGTTGTCAAACAATTACTGGGTATTAATGCAATAAGTACTTCGGGCATACATAAATGTTAAAGAAAAATAGTACTTTCCATATTCAGTGACTACTACCTCAAACAACTACTGGAACAGACTATATGAATGGTAAATATTTCATATATATTTCTGATAAGTAGGTCTCACATTATAGGCATTATTAACAAGAAAACAAAGTTTAGTTATCATATTGCCATTTTAGTAAGAATTCTTACTAAATGTCTGAAATAAATTTGCAAGAAAACTGTATTTTGAAAATGTTTGCTTTAGTAGATTATTAAACATTAAATTGCATAGAATAAGATCATAAATTAAATTTCACACAGTCCCTTCAAAATTAAATAAGAAAATTTATCTTGAATTTAACATCAAATTTAAACTTACCAGTTAAGATTCTTTGGGCAGATTCTTCCCATATATAGGTGTAAATCACACACCTTGGTTTTGTACTAGGCAGAACAGAATTTCAAACTTTTGTTCTACCATTCATGGATCAGTTTGGTGGTAAAATAGAGGACAACAAATGTAAATTTGAAAAGTTAAATTCAGTTTTTAAAGGTGGATATAAGTTCCCTTCATGTTGGAAGGCAGTTGTGAAACCAAATGAAGCAACTGGACAGTACGGCATTCCTCTCATGTTTTGAACTGATTAACCAGTTACATGTGAGTGAAAGACATTATAGATTACCCTCTTGCATTTTAAGGGTGACAGACAATCCTATAAAGTTTTAATCCTATGTTAAATTGGTAAACATATCAAACCCACCATACCAAATACTCAGTGACCATAATGACACTGAAACAGAAGGTGACAGCGAGAAGGTCAAAATACTAAATTACTTCTTCCAAAATTGCATCACTGCAGAAAATTTCTCTGCAGTTCCTCTTTTCAGTTGTTGCACTAATCCTAAAATAGCATATATCAAAATAAGTGACTGTGATACAGAAAAACAACTGAAAGTACTCAAGAGAAGGGAAGGTAACTGGGCCTAATGTAATAGCTTAACAATTCTACATAGCATATTGAAGAGCACATTCTCTTCTTGTAGTAGCAGCCTACCATAGGTCACTAGAGGAACAAAGTGTTTCAATTTTGTTGTTGTTGTCTTCATTCCAGAGACTGGTTTGATGCATCTCTCCCTGCTACTCTATCCTGAGCAAGCTTCTTCATCTCCCAGTACCTACTGCATCCTACATCCTTCTGAATCTGTTTAGTTTATTCATCTCTTGGTCTCCCTCTACGATTTTTACCCTCCACACTGTCCTCCAATACTAAATTGCTGATCCCTTCATGCCTCAGAATATGCCCTACCAACCGATCCCTTCTTCTAATCAAGTTGTGCCACAAATTTCTCTTCTCTCCAACTCTATTCAATACCTCCTCATTAGTTATGTGATCTATCCATCTAATATTCAGCATTCTGCTGTAGCACAACATTTCAAATGTTTCTATTCTCTCCTTGTCTAAACTACTTACCCTCCACATTTCACTTCCATACATGGCTACACTCCATACAAATACTTTCAGAAACAACTTCCTCATGCTTAAATCTATACTCGATATTAACAAATTACTCTTCTTCAGAAATGCTTTCCTTGCCATTGCCAGTCTGCATTTAATATCCTCTCTACTTTGACCATCATCAGTTATTTTGCTTCCCAACTAGCAAAACTCATTTACTACTTTAAGTGTCTCATTTTATAATCTAATTCCCTCAGAATCACCCAATTTAATTTGACTACATTCCATTATCATCATTTTGCTTTAGTTGATGTACATCTTATATCCACCTTTCAAGACACTGTCGATTCTGTTCAGCTGCTCTTTGAGGTCCTTTGCTGTCTCTGGCAGAATTACAGTGAACCTCAAAGTTTTTATTTCTTCTCCATAGATTTTAATTCCTACTCCAATTTTTTCTTTTGTTTCCTTTACTGCTTGCTCAATATACTGATTGAATAACATCGGGGAGAGCCTATACAACCCTGTCTCACTCCCTTCGCAACCACTGCTTCCCTTTCATGCCCCTCAAGTCTTGTAACTGCCATCTGATTTCTGAACAAATTGTAAATAGCCTTTTGCTCCTTGTACTTTATTGATTCCACCTTCAGAATTTAAAAGAGAGTATCCCAGTCAACATTGTCAAAAGCTTTCTCTAAGTCTACAAATGCTAGAAGTGTAGGTTTGCCTTTCCTTAATCTATTTTCTAAGATAAGTTGTAGGGTCAGTATTGCCACACGTGTTCCAACATTTCTACAGAATCCAAACTGATCTTCCCCGAGATCGGCTTCTACCAGTTTTTCCATTTGTTTGTAAAGAATTCATGTTAATATTTTGCAGCTGTGGCTTATTAAACCTATAGTTCAGTAATTTTCACATCTGCCAACACATGCTTTCTTTGGGATTGGAATGATAATATTCTTCTTGAAGTCTGAGTGTGTTTCACCTGTGTCACACATCTTGCTCACCAGATGGTAGAGTTTTGTCAGGACTGGATCTTCACTATGCAGGGTTAAATCTGACTTTGGCACAGAAGGGGGTAAATTATGCTGCCACAAAAGTCTTTGGTCACCTACCAAACAGCATCAAAAGCCTGACAGATAGTCAACCAACATTTAAAAATAAATTAAAAGAATTTCTAGATGACAACTCCTTCTACTCATTGGCTGAATTTTTAGATATAAATTAAGGGAGGGGAAAAAACTAACTTAAGCATTAGTGTCATGCAATATTTTGTGTAATGTAATATCTTGTACAGACATCTTTCATTAACCTGACACGTTCCACATTATTACGAAGTGTCGTATTCATGATCTATGGAACAAGTATTAATCTAATCTAATCTAAGGCTGTCAGTAGTTCTAATGGAATGTTGTCTACTCCCAGGACCTTGTTTAGACTTTGGTCTGTCAGTGCTCTGTTAATTCTTCACGCAATATCATATCTCATATTTTATCTTCATCTACATTCTCTTCCATTTCTATGATATTGTGTTCAAGAACATCACCCTTGCATAAACCCCCTATATACTCCTTCCACCTTTCTGCTTTCCCTTCTTTGCTTATAACTAGGGTTCCATCTGAGCTCTTGATATTCATGCAAGTGTTTCTCTTTCCTCCAAAGGTCTCTTTAATTTTCCTGTAGGCAGTATCTATCTTATCCCTAGTGAGCCTCCACATCCGTAAATTTGTCCTCTAGCCATCCCTGCTTAGCCATTTTGCACTTCATGTTGATCTCATTTTTGAGATGTTTGTATTCCTTTTTGCCTGGTTCATTTACAGCATTTTTTTTATATTTTCTCCTTTAATCAATTAAATTCAATATCTCTTCTGTTACCCAAGGATTTCTATTAGCCCTTGTCTTTTTACCTACTTGATCCTCTGCTACCTTCACTATTTCATCTCTGAAACCTACCCATTCTTCTTCTACTGCATTTCTTCCCCCCAGTCTTGTCAATCATTCCCTAATGCTCTCCCCAAAGCTCTCTACAAGCTCTGGTTCTTTCAGTTTATCCAGGTCCTATCTCCTCCAATTCCCACCTTTTTGCAGATGCTTCATTTTTAATCTACAGTTCATAACCAATAGATTGTGGTCAGCGTCCTCATCTGCCCCTGGAAATGTCTTACAATTTAAAACCTGGTTCCTGAAGCTCTGTCTTACCATTATATAATCTATTTGATACCTTCTAGTATCTCCAGGCCTCTTCCATGTGTTTCAAATGATTGTAAAAATGTCCAGGTCATTTACATTTTCAAGAATCTTTAGCTAAAAAATGCACACAACTATGGGCTTATACTGCTGATGTCAGTTCATTGTAGAATTTCAGAACACGTTTCAGGCTTGCCTATTATGGCTTTTCTGGAGACCAAAAATCTGTTCTGTAGCCATCAAAATGAATTCTACAAATGTGTCTCATGTGAAGTGCAGCTGACTGTGTTCATTCATGAGACACAGAAGATAGTTGATACTGCTCATGTTGATGTGGTATTCCTAGACTTCTAGAGGCTGTTAGGTACAACAATATTATGAAAAGGATATGTTGCTACTCACAACACATATGACACATTGAGTTGCAGACAAGCGCAATGAAAAGACTGTTACACATTGAGCTTGTGGCCAAAGCCCTCTTGAGAAAAGAGAGAAAACAAAACAAAGCACACCTCCTGCACACATAGCCTCTATCTGCGGCTGCTCTGGCAAGAATAGCCAGAGACAGTGGTCATGTGTACTTCAGATGTGCTTGCTTGTGTGACTGTGCATGTGTTTTCTTTTATTTCCTGAAGAAGACTTTGGCCAAAAGCTCTGCGTGTAACAGTGTTTTTGTTGAGGCTGTCTGCAACTTAGCTTGTCATCTTTACATTGAGTAGCACACTTTCCTTTTCATAATATTGCTGATATTCCAATCTGGACTCTCCACTGTTAGGTCTTTCATACAGTTACTCACTGTTCTCTAATTTAAAAAAATGTGAGTGCACACGCTATCAGACCAGCTTTGTGACTGAAATGTAAATGTAACGCAACATTTCATTCTTAATGGAGTGAAATCTTCTGACATGAAAGTAACTTCAGTCATACTCCAGCAGAGTGATACAGGACCAGCACTGATACATAAACAATCTAGCTGATATTCATTAGTTTGTGGATGATACTGTTGTATGTAGAGAAGTCATAAGACTATAAAATTGTGGCAAAATTCAGGCAGAAGATTTGTTGATGATCAACATTTAGTGCAGGGACCAGCAGTTGACCTTCAGCATAAACAGATGGAATACACTGCACATAAGTTGATGGAAATACCAATTGTTGTGTGATTACATGATTGTTCAGTACTCACTGGTAATGGTAACATACTTTAAGAATGTGGTAGTGAGCATACAGAGTGATTCAAAGTGGAACAATTACACAAAACCAATTGTAGGAAAGCAGATGCCAGCCTGAGATTCATTGGAAGAATCCGCAGGAAGTGTGATCCACCCATGGAGGTGATATCGTATGGAAGTAGCCTACAAAACCCTCATTTGGGCTGATTCTTGGGAATTGCTCATTAGTTTGGGACCCTAAACAGAAAGATTTGATAGAGAAGATCAAAAGAATAGCAGGACAATTCATTTTGTAAGTACTCTTGTGCATCAATTTTGTGATTTACTTTAAAAATTCCAAGACTATGCATTTCTAGAAGAGTCTAATAATACACTGATTCTTCCTACATACATATTGTGGAAAGAACATTAAGGAAAATTAGATTCCAAAACACATGGAAGTGTACCAACAGCTGTCATTCCCATGCACCATTTGTGACTGGAACAGAAAATGGAGGAAGTGACAGTGGTACACAAAACATCCTCCACCATGCATTGGAAGGTGGTTTTTGAAGTATAGATATAGATATATCTGGTCAGTGTATAATTTCATAGCGCTTCTTTTTCCCATAAGTTCAGTAGACACAACAGATACACACAACAGGGACTTTAGTCAATAATAATATATTATTCTTCACTATTTACAACAGTCTGCCACCCATGGGGTAACTTTTCAATTCTGTGCCTGTAGAAATCATGTGATTTTGAGGCAAAGAACCTGTTTAGCCATGTTTGTAGCGCATTTTCATCCAGAAAGGAAGTTCTTTGAAGGTTGTTTGATAGAAATCTGAAAAGGTGAATATCTCGGGCATGAGATAATGTGGGTGTGGAATGATTTCCCAACCTGACTCCTTAATAGTACTTTTTGTCAGTCTAGCAGTATGTGGGCAAGTTTTATCATGGAGTAGCATCATTTAATACAGTCTTCCAGTATTCCTGGTTGCTGTTCTTTGATTGTGTCTGCAAGACATGTTAGTTGTTGACAATAAATATCAGCACTGACACTGATGGTTACATTTTAGGGAAGCAATCTGTAGTACACCACACCATCAGCGTTCCAGCAGGTGCGTAATATTATCTTTTGTAGATGCATGCAGGTCATTGTATGGAGAACTGCTGCACTGTTTGGGCTGCACCATTTTTTATTTTTTTTATGTTAGCAACAAGATAAAATTTCTTGTCACTAGTAACAATATAGAGTAGGAATGGTTGCTGTTGTTCATGAGCCAGTTGATGATGAGCAAGTAGAGATGCACATACGGCCGCTGCTGATCTTCATGATTTTGGCTTAGAGTATGCGGTACCCACACACATGATTTTTGGACCTTCCCCATTGCATGCAAATGTTGTATGATGGTGGAATCACCACAGTTAATCACATTCTCTGCTTCTCGGTTACACTGACATTGGTCATTGTGGATTAATGCATTTCAATGACCTTATTCAAACCCTGAAGGTCCTCTTGAACATGGCGATTCACTTATGTGATGATCCTCCGTAAACAAGAAACCCATTTTCTTGCCATACTCTGTCCAGTGGCATTGTACCCATACATGGCACAAATATTTATGACTGCCTCTGCTGCTGTCACCCCTCTGTTGAATTCAACTGAAGAATATGTCAGAAATATTCCAATTTCTCCACTTGGCACTCCATTTTCTAACATCCACAGCTCCACTCACTATCTCCAAATGACAAAATATAGACATGTAAACTCAGATAGCAATAGTCAACTACAAATAAAAAAATAAGTCGATAAACAGACCCTTAGCAACCAGAATACTGACATGCAAAACAAAAAAGGCCATGAAATTGTACACCAACCTAATAGATACAGATTTAGGTGTAAATGGAAGAACATATGTATGAAGTTAGTCAGAAATATCAGTAATGATTGTCTGTTATAGGATCCCAGAAAATATTCTGATATCATGATTAAAGAATAAGAATGTTCTCCTTGAAACTCAGTGCAGCTTTAGGAAATATGATGAGTGTATTGCAACTTTAGCTTTAACACAGTATCTCATAAACTGTTGATACAAGAGAAGGAAAAGATACCTTTCTAATGTATTTCTGGACTATAGTATATCTGACACCAAATGACACTCCTAACTGTTAGCAAACATACAAAAATGGTAGAGGACAGTCTGCCCAATGATTAGCTCCAACAAAATTGATAATGTCGGACAAAGTATCACCCAGTGTAATAAATGGCCACTTGCCATGATTGTGGATAAATCAGAGATCATTTACCTGACTAGAAAGGAAAAACTGGTAGCTTTTGAGTACAGTATTGGCAGTACACAGGCTGTCTGACTCTGATTAAGTATTTAGGCATAATTCTGTTTAGTGATAAGAAGTGGGAAGTATACATAGAACAAGTTTTAGTAAATGCAAATGAATGACTAGTATTTGTTGGGAGAATTCTGGGAATTTGTAGTACAGCTGCAAATTAGGTTGTGAAAGAGACTTTTGTTTGAAAATTTTTGTGATCCTCTGCAGGTCTGATTAAAGAAGGTAATCAAAAGAATTCATGTTATTAAATTTTTAACTGGCTGGTTGAATTAGAATTAGTGTTTTGTGAAGGTGCACGAGAATCTTACATAGAAATCTTTAGAAAGGAACAGTTATTTTGTATAATGCTATTATGCAAGTTTGAAGACTTAGTATTCAAAATAGACAAAACATTTCTTCTATCTTCATTGGGGGCCTCATGTACGTAACAAGACAATAGAAGGGAGATTAACATGCTTACAGAGGTCTTCAACCAATCAATCTTGCCCAACTGCATTCATTAGTGCAAGATGTAAAGGAGAAGAAAATTAATATGAAGTACGATCCACAATGCCGTCCATAGTCATTTCTGGAGTAGATGTAGACTGGACAGGCCAAAAAAGGAATGGTGTTGTTGTTATGTTAGGAAATGAGAACATAGATCCAGAAGTATGCAGATTCAAACTGTTTACTGCTTTCATTACATTACATTAGTACTTGTGCCATAGATGATTAATACGACACATTGTAATGATGTGGAACATGTCAGGTTAATTAAGGGTGTCTATACAAAATATTACATTACACAAAATATTACATGACACTTAATAGTTTTAATTTTTTGTGGGGTTTGGGGAAATTACCCACTTACTATATCCAAAAATTCATCTAATGAATAGAAAGACTTGACATTAAGAAATTCTTTTAATTGCCTTTTAAATGCTATATGGCTATCTGTCAGACTTTTGATGCTATTAGGCAAGTGACCAAAGACTTTCGTGGCAGCATAATTTACTACCTTCTGAGCCAAAGTTAGATTTAACCTTGAGTAGTGAAGATCATCCTTTCTCCTAGTGTTGTAGCCATGTACACTGCTATTACTTTTGAATTCATTTGGATTGTTAATAACAAATTTCATGAGTGAATATATGTGTTGTGAGGTTACAGTGGAGATCTCTAGCTCTTTAAATAAGTGTCTGCAGGATGATCTTGGATGAGCTCCAGCAATTATTCTGATTACACGCTTTTGTGCAATGAACACTCTTTTACCCAATGATGAGTTACCCCAGAATATGATGCCATACGAAAGCAGAGAATGAAAATATGCATGGTAAGCTAATTTACTCAGATGTATATCGCCAAAATTTGCAATGACCGTAATAGCATAAGTAGCTGAACTCAAACATTTCAACAGATCCTCAGTGTGTTTTTTCCAGTTCAACTCTTCATCAATGCATACACCTAGAAATTTTGAATATTCCACCTTAGCTACTGACTTCTGATTGAAGTCTATATTTATTAATGGTGTCATTCCATTTACTGTGTGGAACTGTATATACTGTGTTATGTCAAAGTTGAATGAGAGCCCATTTACAGAGAACCACTTAACGATTTTCTGAAAAACATCGTTTACATTTTCACCAGTTAATTCCTGTCAGTTTGGTCTGATTGGCAAAAATTACCAGCTTTGGATCTTCATGAATATAGAATGGAAAGTCATTAATATATATTAAGAACAGAAGAGGACCCAAGACCGAACCTTGTGGCACCCCATTCTTGATTGTTCCCCAGTTTGAGAAATCACCAGTTTTTTTGCATATTATGTGAACTGCTTATTTCAACTTTCTGCACTCTTCCACTTAGGTATGATATAAACCATTGGAGCACTGTCCTATTCATACCAAAGTACTTGAGCTTATCTAGAAGTATTCCATGATTTATACAATCGAAAGCCTTTGATAGATCACAAAAAATCCCAACGGGTGCCTTCTGGTTACTCAGAGCATTTAATATTTCATTAGTGAAAGTATATATATTGCATTTTCCATTGAAAAACCCTTCTGGAAACCAAACTGACATTTTGTTAAAACTTTATTTTTACAAAGGTGTTAAGCTACTCTACAATACATTACTTTTTCAAAAATTTTGTATAAGGCAGTCAGAAGAGAGATTGGGCAGTAGTTGTTGACATCAGACATATCCCCTTTTTTATGCAGTGGTTTCACAATGGCATACTTCATTCTATCTATGAACATACCCTGCTTTAGAGAGCTATTACATATGTGGCTAAGAATCCCACTTATTTCTTGGGAACAAGCTTTTATTATTCTGCAGGAAATGCCATCAATTCCATATGAGCTTTTATTCTTGAGAGAGTTTATTATCTTCCTAATTTCAGCAGGAGAGGTGGGTGGAATTTTAATTGTATCAAATGATGTGGGTAAGGCCTCTTCCACTAACTGCCTTGCTTCTTCTAATGAACATTTAGATCCTATTTTCTCTACAACATTTAAAAAATGATTATTCAAAATGTTTTCAACTTCTGGCTTGTTGTTTATCAAGTTTCCATTTGCTTCGATGGTGATGCCATCATCCTGTACTCTTGGTTGCCCTGTCTCCCTTGTAATAATAATCCAAATTGTTTTGATTTTGCCATCAGAGGTATTAATCTCAGACATGATGCACATGCTTCTGGACTTTTTAATAAACTTTCTTAATGTAGCACAGTAGTTTTTATAATATTTGGCTGTTTCTGGGTCATTACTCTTTCTTGTTGTTAGATACAGTTCCCTTTTGTGGTTACAAGATAATTTTTATTCCTTTAGTAAGCCAAGGTTTTTTGCATGGTTTCTTATAATTAGATTTGACTACTTTATTACGGAAACAGTTTTCAAATTCTCTTACAAGTGTATCATGAAATAAGATATATTTTAAATTAGCATCGGGTTCCTTGTACACCTCATCCCAGTCTAACTGCTGAACACTTTTTCTGAAATTTCTAATTGTTGTGTCATTAATTAAATGCAAAACTTTGGAGGGTAGTTTTGAATTACTGAATGGAGCTATGTCATAAATTGTAACTAGTTGAGCATCATGATCAGAAAGCTGATTCTCAACAGGACAAGATTTTATGTTTTTAAACCTGTCTTGGTCTATAAAAGTGTTATCTATCAATGTGCTGCTGTCCTTTACTACCCAAGAAGGAAAATTAATGACAGATGTCAAATTGAAAGAACTGAGCAAGACTTCCAGGTCATTCTTCCTATTATGCTCTTTCAGTGAATCAACATTGAAGTCCCCACAAATAATAATTTGCTTTCCCATATCTGACAGACAGCACAACAAAGTATCCAAGTTTTCCAGGAATAAATGAAAGTTCCCTGAAGGGGACCTATATACTGTTACAATTATAAAAGAGCCCTCCTTCAGTTTAAGTTGACAGGCACATGCTTCTATATGTTGCTCCAGACAAAACTTTTTTGTATTAAGCTTTCTACACAGTGATAACTTTTGACATATATGGCAACTCCTCCTTTCACCTTATTCTCTCTACTCATATGTGCAGCTAGTTTATAACCACTGATATTTACTTTTTCCATATCAGACACAATGTGATTTCATTAGGCAACAGCAATGATGGAAAATATTTACAATTTGTAGTAAGTGAAATAACTAAAGTTACTCCATCACACAGTTTGACATCTTAGAATACACATTTGAATATGGCTATCATCTCAGCAACAATCAGTAAAAGTCTTGCATCAATGCAGTCAGATTTAAAGTAGAATTTATGCAAGAATATGACCTGTTGCTAGCCAGCATGATTTAGTGTCATATGTTCATACAAACCTGTTATGGTTTTTACTCATCATCTTCTGCCTACAATTTAATTGTGGTGCACTTAATTAATGGTAACTATGGTACTGTAGAGAATCATTTCCTATCATTGGGAAACCAGAAGATGGAGTGAGGTCTAGCAATGATATCCAGCAGCCATTATCTTGGAGCAGTCATGTCCATATAACAGCACACTTCTGGCACTATGTTCAATGATGTTAATTAAAAGTTCCTGTGAACATAAGTGTTTCTTCTCCAGCAAAGTAGATATGACTTTCTCACTGGCTCACCTCTAAGCACCTTTGTCTGGACTGAAGACATGAGCAAAGTAGCCCCTCTGCAGCTAGCCATTCAGAAATCAGCTTGTGAATTTCCCAAAGAATTAGACAGGCAGTATCTTAAAAATATTACTTAGATTAAACTTCCAAATAAATCTATTGTGACTTCACAAAACTTTCAAGATCCACAGTGTCATGAGTGTGCTGAGAATATAAAATTTCAGGCAATACCACTCACCACAGATAATGTGGTGGCCAGAGGCCTTCGCTTAATGACCAAGAGCAGTGACATTTGCATAGAGTTGTCAGTGGTAACAGACAAGCACACTGAAGGAAATAATGCAGAAATCAATGTGGAATGTTCAACAAACATATCCATTAGGACATGCAGCAAAATTTTGTTAATGGGCTGTGGCAGCAGATGGTTGATGTGAGTGCCTTTTTTTACAGCACACCTGCAGCACCTCTCCTGTGTTTGTGACCATGTTAGGTGGACCCTAGATGACTGTAAAAAAACTGTGGCCTGGTCAGATGGTTCCTGATTGCAGATGGTTCCTGATTTTAGTTGGTAAGAGCTGATGATGGTAGGGTCAGAGTGTGGTGCAGACCCCATGAAGCCATAGACCCTAGTTGTCAACAAGGCACTGTGCGATCTGGTGGTGGCTCCATAATGGTGTGTTCTGTGTTTACATGGAATGGACTGGGTCCTCTGGCCCAGCTGAACTGATCATTGACTAGAAAGGGTTATGTTCGGCTACATGAAGACCATTTGCAGTCATTCCTAGACTTCTTGTTTCCAAACATCAATGGAATTTTTATGGATGATAATGTTCCATGTCATCGGACCATAGCTGTTGGCAATCAGTTTGAAGAACATTCTGAACAGTCTTCCTCTCAGTATGGCAGTCCAGCTCTGTGTGGTGTAATGATGCTCATCCAGTTGGATGTCCATAGCCATATCATTCTGTAGAACATGTATTTGCAAGTTTTTGCTGTTTGTATCACCCTTCATTGGTGTTACATTTTCCCTTTGCAACACCTACATTCACCCATCATTTATTCTCACATGGGCATATGTACTACAACTTATCACCAAGCTCTCAACAATTTTCTGGCTGTTCTATGACCTACCATCCTATATAGGATCTTCTCAGGACCTGTGGAAGGGCGCACACTCATGACAGATATTCTGAATCAGCTTAATATTATTTCCTTCAACATAGTCAAATCCACATTTCTTTCAAATTTGACACATTCATTGTCACACTTGGATCTCTCCTTTTGCAGAACACAGCTTTCTTATGTTCTTTTCCACTAAACAAACTATCTGTAAGAATTTTTGTTGGCAAAAGGAATTTCTCTTACCATACTTACATCTTGGTACCACTGCACCCCTTTTCATTGAAACCATGAAATGGTTGGGGTTAACAGCTTACAGAAAACTATGTTGATGCTCTCTTGAGTCCTGTTTGGCATCTCTCTCTGTACAATCTCTGAATGTTGTGCAGTTTCCAAGAGGCACATCATGGGGAGTGGACCAGACTGTTCTTCATTTGTAGCAATCCTTAGTCTGATCGAAGCTGGACTATGGATGAATCTTACATTCATCTTCATGACCATTCATTTTACGCAGCCTTAATGTGATTCATCACTGCAGAATCAACTTGATTATTGGTGTGTTCCCCACCAGTTCAGTCATGAGCTTCTATCCAGGCGCTGCCAAATTACCACTGTTATTGTGATATGGTGTCCTCTGCAAATATACTTGCCAGTTCTCCTTGGTGTCCACCTATCCATCTTATGCTTCCCTCATTAATGACTCCCCTGACTGGCAATATGACACTAGTTCTGCTCCCTTGTTCCCTCTGAGAGTTCACTTTCATATCCTTCAAAAGCTCCATCTTGCATTATGTGCTATGTTTCTGTGAGGTCAGTCTCTTTCCTCTCCTTGGCTCCATGCAGAGGTCTGTGCCCATCTTGAACTTAGTTCAATACTAAAGAACACTACCCTGGCTCCAATAACTTTTTTTATATTTCTGAACCTTTATATGTAGTTCTGAGAGACCACCTTCATTTACACTGGCGGCCCTAAGGATCATCATGGTATGAGATGCTCTTTTGTTGTTGGTAAAGAAGTTTTTAGATATTGTCTTTTAGATCTGTGCATAATTTTTACTGCAGAGCTGTTTACCCTTTATCAGGCCATCTTGTACATTCATGGACATGGAATCGCTGAGTCTGTTATATGCTCTGATTCCTTGCTGCTCTCCAGAGCCTCACTGTGATGTAGACATACCTCCCTTTAGTACAGTGGATCCATGAATGCCTTCACTTACTCACTGATGCTGGTACTAATGTATCTCTTACATGGGTCCTTAGACACAGGTCAGGAAATGAGGCAGCTGCTGCTGCTACTATGGCTGCAACTCTGCTAAAAAGCTTTCTAACAGTTCTGTCCCTATGGATGATCTCAGCATTGCTATATGTAGGAACATTCTATCACTCTTGCACATACAGTGTTCATTTCTCTGGCAAACTAGTCTATATTTAGGGCTCTGTCTTTTTCAGTCATCGTCATCTGTTATGCAGTGATCCCGCACCTCTTTACTCTCACTCTAATAAAACGCTGATGGCACCCTGCTTTCTAACCCAACTTCAGTTTTTAACCCCTTACACTTTAATGTATGTTTGCCATCTGAGCTATACAAGGTTATAGCAGATACAGCACAGGCTCTAGAATGTATTCTACTGTTTTCTTACTGTAGCAGCTTCACAAAGGAGATTTAATTTTTTCATCGTGAACACAGGTTGATCTATAAACTCCAATAAAATGGCCTGTTAAAGAAGGAATGTCATTGTAATTGTTCATTTTACCTTTCTACCATGTTTGTTGCTTTTTAACTAGCATACAATGTTAAATGTCATTCTCCATATATGTCATTTAGGCTCTTATGTGTCAACTGACTGCCGGAACCATGGAGTGCTGTCCCTAGGAAACAACCCATTTTAAGTAATGATTTGAGCACTTAATGATCTTGATTATTTTAGATCCCAGAAAAAAATTGCGAGATTAGGAACATTTCCTGTAGATGGCCATGAACAGGCTGACATGTGAGAGTACTATGTAGGCACCATGGCTGTGCCACAAATTTGTTTTTAAATCTTCCTCTCAACGGAAAACAAGTTGTGCACAAGAACATATTGTATAAAGAATGAGGTGGTGCCTTTGTAGTTGGCGGAATATGGAACAGATGTTGGTTGGTTGGTTGGTTTGCAGGGTGTTCCATTGATCAGTCTAACAGAAACTGTTATGATATGGAATGTGGCAAGTGCATAAGAAATGCACACATTAATCAAAGGTTCTTTTTACACTATTGGACATTAAAATTGCTACACCAAGAAAAGCAGATAATAAACGGATATTGATTGGACAAATATATTATACTAGAACTGACATGTGATTAAATTTTCACACAATTTTGGTGCATAGATCCTGAGAAACAAGTACCCAGAACAACCACCTCTGGCCGTAATAATGGCCTTGATATGCCTGGGCATTGAGTCAAACAGATCTTGGATGGAGGTACAGCTGCCCATGCAGCTTCAACACAATACCACAGTTCATCAAGAGTAGTGACTGGCATATTGTGATGAGCCAGTTGCTCAGCCACCATTGACCAGACATTTTCAATTGGTGAGAGATCTGGAGAATGTGCAGGCCAGGGCAGCAGTTGAACATTTTCTATATCCAGAAAGTCCCATACAGGACATGCAACATGCGATTGTGCGTTATTCTGCTGAAATGTAGGGTTTCACAGGGATCGAATGAAGGGTAGAGCCACAGATCACAGCACATCTGAAATGTAACATCCACTGTTCAAAGTGCCGTCAATGGGAACAAGAGGTGACAGAGACGTGTAACCATTGTCACCCCATATCATCACGCCGGGTGATACGCCAGTATGGCGATGATGAATACACACTTCCAATGTGCATTCACCACAATGTCGCCAAACACAGATGTGACTATCATGATGCTGTTAGCAGAACCTGGATTCATCCAAAAAAATTACGTTTTGCCATTCGTGCACCCAGATTCATCGCTGAGTACACTATCGCAGGTGCTCCTGTCTGTGATGCAGTGTCAAGGGTAACCACAGCCATGGTCTCCGAGCTGATAGTCCATGCTGCCGATAACGTCGTTGAATTGTTCATGCACATGGTTGTTGTCTTTCAAACGTCCCCATCGGTTGACTCAGGGATTGAGACATGGCTACATGATCTGTTACAGCCATGCGGATCAGATGCCTGTCTTCTCAACTGCTAGTGATACGAGGCCATTGGGATCCAGCACGGCGTTACGTATTACCTTCCTGAACCCACGGATTCCATATTCTGCTAACAGCCATTGGATCTCGACCAACGCAAGCAGCAGTGCCGCGATATAAACTGCAATCACGATAGGCTACAATCCGACCTTTATCAAGGTCAGAAACGTGACGGTACGCATTTCTCCTCCTTACACTAGGCATCACAACAATATTTCACCAGGCGATGCCAGTCAGCTGCTGTTTGTGTATGAGAAATCGGTTGGAAACTTTCCTCATGTCAGCACGTTGTAGCTGTCGCCACCAGCACCAGCCTTGTGTAAATGCTCTGAAAACCTAATCATTTGCATATCACAGCATCTTCCTGTTGGTTAAATTTTGTTTCTGTAGCACATATCATCGTGGTGTAGCAATTTTAATGGCTAGTAGTGTAAAAAAGGAAAAAGATTAATTTTTTTTTAATTAGTCCATTCCCTTAAATGGAACAAAATGCATGTATTATACCTATACGATTTCAATTTATTTTTGAAACTATTACTGCTGTCTGTCAGACATTTTATTTCACCTGGTAATTTATCAAAAAGTTTTACAGTAGCATATTTTACCCCTTTCTCTGCCAAAGATAGATTACATAGAGGATAGTATAAGTCTTTCTTTCTTCTGATATTATAATCATGAATGTCACTATTGTTTTTAAACTCGTCCATGTTCTTGAAAACAAATTTCATTACTGAGTAAATGTACTGTGAGGCTGTTTTAAGAATTCCTAACCTGTAAAACAGACGCTGACAAGATGTGTGACTATGAGCCCCACACATTATTCCAAACACTTTTTTTGAGCAGTGAATACTTTTTGCCTAAGTGTTGAGTTACCCCAAAATATTATTCCGTATGATGTCAGGAAGTGAAAGTAAGCATATTATGTTAGCTTGATAATTTCTATATCCTCAAAATTAGCAATTATTGTGATTTCAAAAGTTGCTGAACCTAGTCACTTTAGGAGATCCAAAATATGAATTTTCCATTTAAGATTCTCATCTCTGTGTAAACTCAAAAAGTTAGTATGCTCTACCTTGGCTAGTGACTTCTGATGATGCGTTATATTTATTGAAGAAGCTGTACTCTTTGCTGTAGAAAATAGGATGTACTGTGTTTTTTCAAAGTTCAGAGCAAGCCCATTTGCAGAAAACCAATCAATAACTTTTCCAAAGACATTGTTTGTATCATTTTCTATTGGAGTTTTTTTACTGGATTAATAATTATGCTTGTATCATCAACAAACAGTATCAATTTAGCTCTTTGTTTCAGAGAAGAAAGGAGGTAATTCACATACATCAAGAACAGAAGGGGACCCATGGTCAAACCCTCCTTAAGTCATTTAATCCATGTAAAGAAACTTTTTGCTTCTTGTTTTGTAGATATGACTTAAACCACTTATATGCTGTTCCATTTATGGTTTAGAATTGTAATTTCTGTAACATAATATCATGGTTCACACAATAAAATGCTTAGGATAAGTAACAGAAAATTCCTGTTGGTGACATTTTATTACTTAAAGACTCTGTTATGTGGGCAGCGAAACTGTATATTGCTGTTTCAGTAGAATAGCATTCTTGAAATACAAATTGTGATTTACTAAGTATCCCATCCCCCCCATGAACCATGGACCTTGCCGTTGGTGGGGAGGCTTGCGTGCCTCAGCGATACAGATGGCCGTACCGTAGGTGCAACCACAACGGAGGGGTATCTGTTGAGAGGCCAGACAAACGTGTGGTTCCTGAAGAGGGGCAGCAGCCTTTTCAGTAGTTGCAGGGGCAACAGTCTGGATGATTGACTGATCTGGCCTTGCAACATTAACCAAAATGGCCTTGCTGTGCTGGTACTGCGAACAGCTGAAAGCAAGGGGAAACTACAGCCGTAATTTTTCCCGAGGACATGCAGCTTTACTGTATGATTAAATGATGATGGCATCCTCTTGGGTAAAATATTCCGGAGGTAAAATAGTCCCCCATTCGGATCTCCGGGCGGGGACTACTCAGGAGGATGTTGTTATCAGGAGAAAGAAAACTGCCGTTCTACGGATCGGAGCGTGGAATGTCAGATCCCTTAATCGGGCAGGTAGGTTAGAAAATTTAAAAAGGGAAATGGATAGGTTAAAGTTAGATATAGTGGGAATTAGTGAAGTTCGGTGGCAGGAGGAACAAGACTTCTGGTCAGGTGACTACAGGGTTATAAACACAAAATCAAATAGGGGTAATGCAGGAGTAGGTTTAATAATGAATAGGAAAATAGGAATGCGGGTAAGCTACTACAAACAGCATAGTGAACGCATTATTGTGGCCAAGATAGATACAAAGCCCACACCTACTACAGTAGTACAAGTTTATATGCCAACTAGCTCTGCAGATGATGAAGAAATTGAAGAAATGTACGATGAAATAAAAGAAATTATTCAGATAGTGAAGGGAGACGAAAATTTAATAGTAATGGGTGACTGGAATTCGACAGTAGGAAAAGGAAGAGAAAGAAACGTAGTAGGTGAATATGGATTGGGGCTAAGAAATGAAAGAGGAAGCCGCCTAGTAGAATTTTGCACAGAGTACAACTTAATCATAGCTAACACTTCGTTTAAGAATCATGAAAGAAGGTTGTATACGTGGAAGAACCCTGGAGATACTAAAAGGTGTCAGATAGATTATATAATGGTAAGACAGAGATTTAGGAACCAGGTTTTAAGTTGTAAGACATTTCCAGGGGCAGATGTGGACTCTGACCACAATCTATTGGTTATGACCTGTAGATTAAAACTGAAGAAACTGCAAAAATGTGGGAAATTAAGGAGATGGGACCTGGATAAACTGAAAGAACCAGAGGTTGTACAGAGTTTCAGGGAGAGCATAAGGGAACAATTGACAGGAATAGGGGGAAAAAATACAGTAGAAGAAGAATGGGTAGCTCTGAGGGATGTAGTAGTGAAGGCAGTAGAGGATAAAGTAGGTACAAAGACGAGGGCTGCTAGAAATCCTTGGGTAACAGAAGAAATATTGCATTTAATTGATGAAAGGAGAAAATATAAAAATGCAGTAAATGAAGCAGGCAAAAAGGAATACAAACATCTCAAAAATGAGATCGACAGGAAGTGCAAAATGGCTAAACAGGGATGGCTAGAGGACAAATGTAAGGATGTAGAAGCTTATCTCACTAGGAGTAAGATAGATACTGCCTACAGGAAAATTAAAGAGACCTTTGGAGAGAAGAGAACCACGTGTATGAATATCAAGAGCTCACATGGCAGCCCAGTTCTAAGCAAAGAAGTGAAGGCAGAAAGGTGGAAGGAGTATATAGAAGGTTTATACAAGGGCGATGTACTTGAGGACAATATTATGGAAATGGAAGAGGATGTAGATGAAGACGAAATGGGAGATACGATACTGCGTGAAGAGTTTGACAGAGCACTGAAAGACCTGAGTCGAAACAAGGCCCCCGGAGTAGACAACATTCCATTAGAACTACTGACGGCCTTGGGACAACCAGTCCTGACAAAACTCTACCAGCTGGTGAGCAAGATGTATGAGACAGGTGAAATACCCTCAGACTTCAAGAAGAATATAATAATTCCAATCCCAAAGAAAGCAGGTGCTGACAGATGTGAAAATTACCGAACTATCAGTTTAATAAGCCACGGCTGCAAAATACTAACGCGAATTCTTTACAGACGAATGGAAAAACTGGTAGATGCAGACCTCGGGGAGGATCAGTTTGGATTCCGTCGAAATGTTGGAACACGTGAGGCAATACTGACCTTACGACTTATCTTAGAAGAAAGATTAAGAAAAGGCAAACCTACGTTTCTAGCATTTGTAGACTTAGAGAAAGCTTTTGACAATGTTGACTGGAATACTCTTTTTCAAATTATAAAGGTGGCAGGGGTAAAATACAGGGGGTGAAAGGCTATTTATAATTTGTACAGAAACCAGATGGCAGTCATAAGAGTCGAGGGGCATGAAAGGGAAGCAGTGGTTGGGAAAGGAGTGAGACAGGGTTGTAGCCTCTCCCCGATGTTATTCAATCTGTATATTGAGCAAGCAGTAAAGGAAACAAAAGAAAAATTTGGAGTAGGTATTAAAATTCATGGAGACGAAGTAAAAACTTTGAGGTTCACCGATGACATTGTAATTCTGTCAGAGACGGCAAAGGACTTGGAAGAGCAGTTGAACGGAATGGACAGTGTCTTGAAAGGAGGATATAAGATGAACATTAACAAAAGCAAAACGAGGATAATGGAATGTAGTCAAATTAAATCGGGTGATGCTGAGGGAATTAGATTAGGAAATGAGACACTTAAAGTAGTAAAGGAGTTTTGCTATTTAGGAAGTAAAATAACTGATGATGGTCGAAGTAGAGAGGATATAAAATGTAGACTGGCAATGGCAAGGAAAGCGTTTCTGAAGAAGAGAAATTTGTTAACATCGAATATAGATTTATGTATCAGGAAGTTGTTTCTGAAAGTATTTGTTTGGAGTGTAGCCATGTATGGAAGTGAAACATGGACGATAACTAGTTTGGACAAGAAGAGAATAGAAGCTTTCGAAATGTGGTGCTACAGAAGAATACTGAAGATAAGGTGGATAGAGCACGTAACTAATGAGGAGGTATTGAATAGGATTGGGGAGAAGAGAAGTTTGTGGCACAACTTGACTAGAAGAAGGGATCGGTTGGTAGTACATGTTTTGAGGCATCAAGGGATCACAAATTTAGCATTGGAGGGCAGCGTGGAGGGTAAAAATCGTAGAGGGAGACCGAGAGATGAGTACACTAAGCAGATTCAGAAGGATGTAGGTTGCAGTAGGTACTGGGAGATGAAGCAGCTTGCACAGGATAGAGTAGCATGGAGAGCTGCATCAAACCAGTCTCAGGACTGAAGACAACAACAACAACAAGTATCCCATTACTGTTGAGATGGCTGACCACTCTTGTGTACATTACTTTCTCGACAATTTTTGGAAATGCTGTAGGCAAGGATACTGGCTGGTAATTATTGACATTGGTGGTGTCCTCTATTTTTGTAGGGAGGTTTGACAATGGCATATTTTAACCTGTCTGGGAAAATACCTTGTGTTAGTGATGTATTACAGATGTAGCTCAGGACATTAACTGTAACTGCTCCAAATTGTTTTAATATCTCAGAGATATCATCTACTCGACAGAAAATTTATTTTTAAAAGATTTAATGATTTTCCTTATTTCACCAGAGCTTGTTAGATGAAAATTAATCTGACAAGGATTTTTCAAAACTGACTCTTCCATGTACTGCTTGGCTTTTTCTTTTGAACTATTCTCACCAATTTTTTCACCTGTCCTCGTCATATGAATCAATGCCCATCAACAGCTGAAGGTATTAATATAATTCCAATTTTGTTCTAGATGACTGCAGGTCATCAATGGTGTTTGTTCTTTCGGACATGCCTGAAACAACCGACACCATATCCATATAAGTATAACATTCCATATTGATTTGATTTTATTGCCTGTGTTGTTAATTTCATTTCTAATATACATAATTTTTTTATTTTCTGACAACTTTTCTAAGTATGTTACAATAATTTTTATAGTGTAAAATTACTTCTGGGTCTTCACTAATTATTGCTGTCTCATACAATTTTCTTTTTCTTTCTGAAGACACTTTAATACCTGTAGTAATCCAAGGTTTCTTTGAAAACTATTTCATTTTACATTTAGTAATTTTTTTTGGCACAACAGTGTTCAAAAAGTGATATAAATTTATCAAGAAATATGTTGTATTTATTGTTAGTATTTGGCTCATTATATACACCTCCCCAATTAACATTTCTTACTCACTCTCTGAAGTGCCCTATAGGTATCGGCTTGACTAGACTTTAACCTTTGCTTAGTGGTTTCTGATTTATACGCCCTGCCAGGTTTTGAAAGTTAATTAGTTGTGCAACACGGTCTGATAATCCATTTATCACAGTGAAGGCATGCATTAGTTTTACATCCTCTTGCTGTACAACTTCATTATCTATTAGAGTGCTACTGTCATGATCTATACAAGGGAAGTTGATCACTGCTTCTAAGTTATATGTCATTAATAACACTTCCAATTCACTTTTCCTATCAGAAATGTTTAGAAAGTTTACACTGAAATCACCACAAATTAATAACCTCTTCCTTTTGTCTGACAGGCAGCATAATAGGGAGTCAAACCTTTTTATGAATAGCTCCTAATCTCCTAATGGGGACCTGTACACTGGTGCTAATATCAATGCTACATTGTCTACCTGTAGTTCACATGCACAAACTTCAAAGTGCTGATTGACACAAAATTTGCTTACTTCTATAGTTTTGTACTTGTTCCCTCATTTTGTGTTAATGGCAACTCATCCTTTATCCACACTAAACCTGCAGGTGTAAGATGCTAAATTATACCCATTTATAGTGACACTTTCCATTGCCACAGTTATGTGGTGTGAAGGCAGACAAAGTATATCAATCTCATTCTTATGTTTGAGGTCATGTAAACACACTAACAACTTATTTACTTTATTTTTTATTCCACTGATATTTTGCTAAAGTAAATTGGTAATACCCTTAGCTTTATCTCTGTTTAGTGTACGTGGAACTACTTCTATTATTTTTTCTTGGTCCTTGTCTGTTTGGACTTTGGCTTTAACCCAAAAAAGTGGTTTTCCTGGTCTCATTAACCACAGGGATCACTTCTTGTGTGACACTGCCCCCCCCCCCCCCCTGCCCCTACAGTACCTGCTAGCAGTGAAGACAACTTATCTTTCCTCTTCCTATTTAGGTGCAGGCTGTGTATAGTGTATCCCACCTACCAGTAGCATCAACTGGAACAACACTTATGTGAGATTTTGCTGGTGACTGTAGCATCCTGTTCATCTCAGTCTTAACACATCTTACAACAGTGTTTACCCAGGGCCAATCATGGCACTGAAAGACCTCCACAAGCCCCACATTTGTGCACCCAGTTTCTTCTCCTATTTTGTCCAGGTCACTCCTAATACTGTATGTAGGATTAATAGCCAGACTGTTTCCTGCTCCCCCAACTAATTACCTTATCTTCTTTTTCAAAGTCACAGCATAGCTGACCTAAGTTTCCTGTCACCTGGCTGAGGCTAGCACTTGGTTTCACAAAACTTGCCACCTGGTACCCTGCATGTAATTTCTCTAAAAGCTGCTGGCCTACACCCCTCCCATGACTGCTACCTAGAAGCAGAATTCTTCTTTTCCTATTCTGATTTGTTGCCGACCTGTCATTTTTCTGTAAGCTAATATTCTGCTTCAGCCTACATTCAACTACATCTGGATGAGGCCCTTATTTATTTATTTATTTATTTATTTATTGTTCCGTGGGGCCACATTAAGGAGAAGTCTCCATGGTCATGGAACGAGTCAATACATGAAATTATAACATGATTGTAGAAGCAGATAAAATGAAATATAAGAAACATATTCAGGCGACAAGTCATTAGTTTAAATAAAGAAAATCAAGAATGTAACACTGGAATTTGCATAATTTTTTAGCTCTTCCAAGAGCTCCTTGACAGAACAGAAGGAGTGAGCCATGAGGAAACTCTTCAGTTTAGACTTAAAAGTGTTTGGGCTACTGCTAAGACTTTTGAGTTCTTGTGGTAGCTTACTGAAAATGGATGCAGCAGAATACTGCACTCCTTTCTGCACAAGAGTCAAGGAAGTGCATTCCACATGCAGATTTGATTTCTGTCTAGTATTAACTGAGTGAAAGCTGCTAACTCTTGGGAATAAGCTAATATTGCTAACAACAAACGACATTAAAGAAAATATATACTGTGAGGGCAATGTCAAAATTCCCAGGCTATTGAATAGGAGTCGACAAGAGGCTCTCGAACTTACACCACACATGGCTCGAACAGCCCGTTTTTGAGCCAAAAATACCTTTTTTGAATCAGAAGAATTACTCCAAACAATAATACCATATGACATAAGCGTATGAAAATATGCGAAGTAGACTACTTCCTCCACTACTTCAGATAGCAAGCCAAACTGGTTTACTAACTCAATTTCTATAGTTTTTTCAGCAGTTCCCCTTTTTCGCCCTTTGATTCCTACCTTTTCCTAGCACCCAATATCTTTTTCCCCCCATAGCCTACAAAATTCCAAATTCACATTTGATAATTCAGCCATAAGGGTACAAATTTTTGCCTCCTGTTCAGAGATTTTTCTGTCCTTTCTATGTAACCCTTATTACCATGTAAGGGCCTCATTATCTACCCTGTTTCCTCACTGCTTCATTCGCCCCAATGAAACCATAACGTACAGTCTTGACAGAAACCCCCCCCCCCCCCCCCACTTCAGATTTCTAAGGCAACCACCACATTAGTCACACATGGTTTGATAGAAAAATTTTTACAAAATTTGAGCAAATCAGAGAATAACTTGGCATAAGAGCACTGAAGTTCTGTAGCCTGTACTAATACATAACTAAATGCTAATGTAAATAAACATTTAAACTTACTTTCGAAAGTATTAACTACCTACCTATACTCTATATGATCAACATGAATTAATTTAACTTTGAACTGCTCAGTCTAGTAAATAAATAAATAAATAAAGGTCTACACTCGCACAAAATTTATGCCTAAAATGTAAACAAAATGAAAGACTATCGGTTTTTATTAAATACTTTCTTTTTGATCTAAATACGTTCAGAAAAGTGAAACATTCAATAGGTAGCCTAGCAAAGAAGTAAATGCACTAGTCTAAAATGTAATATTAACTAAATTACCTCTTATTTCAATTTTAATCACGTAACTTATCAAGAGCTTCATGGACGTACGTCTGCCAGAGATATTAGACCATCAGATATTAGCTCACCAAATGTTGCTTAGTGGTGATAATGTAATGGCCATGAGGGACATTGATGTGTGGGCAAATGTTGTAAAATGTGATAAGCAAGAATCCAGCTCATAATAGAGTGAGGATTGGAGAAGTGATGAAAGAAGTGATTTGTGTCCTTGCCTTGATATAGAAAATTAAGCTGTGGTCAGTGGATTGGAAGTGTTGGGCAACTAGAGCAAAGATTACTTTTATGGGTGCACAGTAATTACCATGGAACAATCTAGGATGGTTAGATTTACGAATTTTAGGAAGCACATAAAAAGTGACTGTGCATGGAGATATCTTAGATGAGGAGGGAGAATCTGCTGTGGAATTTGCAATGGTATTAGAGTTTATGATGAACTTCTAAGATGGGACAACTGTTGTTGGGCCTTTAGGTGAGAGCGTCAGACAGTTGACCTATACCTTCTGTCAGGTAATCAGTGTAGTTCTTCATGATAATGGCAGAATCTTTGTCTGCATGGCTGATAATCAAATCAGAATCTCTTTTACAATTGTGAAACTGTTCTTTCCTCCACTAAGAGGTTTATGTTCTCAAGAAGAGACCTGGGAAAGGAAGTTGAGATCAAGTTGGAGGTAAGGAATAACTGGAAGGTAATCAGAGCTGGTTGGGTGAGATTGTAAGATGGTAATGCTTGGACAGAGGTATTATAGAAAGGTAAGGTTCAGAAGGAAATTGTTTCCACTATACAGATCCTGCAAAGGGGAATAGATGTTTGACTAACCCAGCATCACTGAATTTAGACCTTTGGAATAGGAAAAAAACTTCTGTGGCATCATTGTTAATAGTGGATAGGTTGACACCAGCGTTCTGGATTTATTTGGCTTGTAGATTTTTTGAAGCATTTGGAGGGAATTTTGATAGATGTTGTTGATGGAAGAAGTGAATAAGGTGAAGGGCTGCATGTTACAAGGGGTTGACAAGGGGGTTCACTGAATGTGGAGTGGATCTAGTTGAACAATGGTATTCCAAGGCAGGAATAAAATGACAGAAGATTGGAAAACTTGTGGAGGTGAGTTTGGAGTAAGCTACCAGTAGTTGGAGACTGAGAAGTTCAGAATAATAGATGGGTGCAGATGATTTGATTGTATAATAAAATATTGTATGGAGAGGTGTAGTGAACACATCAGTTTTAATGTGATCATATTTTAAGGTGACAAACATTACACATGTGGTTGAAACAAATTACTCTTGTGAATTATTAAATTACAACCATGATCTCACTTCCATTGCACTATGGATAAAATTGCATGGAGTGCACATTGCAAAATAGTTTCTTCCACCCTGAGCCGTCAGCATTTACTAGGAAGGATCAGAGGTACACAAGACAAAATACATACCAATACTGTAACCAGGTACATAGGACAAAGATTTGAGGAACTAAGAAGAAATGCTGGAGCATTTTCTAAATGGGCAACTTAAATATGATTTATGGAGTCAGCCACATAAAGTTCTTGCTGATTGGTTAACTCTTTGACTGCTATTGACAAGTTAACTTGTTATGCTCAACTGCTTCCCAGGTGCTATTGATGAGTTTGTGTGTGGCCTCTGGGTTCTCATTCAGCACAGTTGATGGCTTAACTTGGGCATCCATGCTGATCCTTCAGTGCTAATCAAAAGTATAGCTATGCCACAACTCTGGTACCAGTGTGCTGTTAGTAAGTTTAAATGTACAGCAGATTTTCTGTTACACACCTCATTAGCTTTTTACAGTTCTGGTCACAGAGTTCTCTTCCTGTAATTTGTCTGTTGTGATCTCATTTTTCTGCATTTAGTTTCATTTCGTGTCTTAATATTCATCAGGATTTGGTAAAAAGGCTTTTGTCATCATTTGTGCTACAAAGAAAATGACAAAGGTTTCATAGTTTCACTGAGGAAGAGGTCATAAAGATGCTGATTGATGGTGGGGATGAATTATTCAATGTTGATGTAAGTGATAACTACTATTCATATTCTGAAAGCAACAGTCCTAAGCTATCAATGTTAACAGGTGTAAACCACAGTTCTATGTTTCAACAAGAGATGTAATTGATAGTTCATGTGAATTCAAAGACTGAGACAGTGATAGTTAAATGTTTAGAAAGAAATTACGGTTTAGTCACAAATTTGACAGGGAAGAAAATGATTTTCATCCAGTTAATCACAGTTTTGATGATTCGCCATCTGGACACAAGTGTCAAACAGGAAATGATCCAAGCACTCTGTTAGACTTCTTGTTATTCTTCACAGTAGATATGATGACATTTATGGTGATGAGGCAGTCAGTTTTATTTATTCAAGTAAACTGTTTTAGAATCACTGCATTCATGATTATCAAAGGAAGTAGATACAGGATGTGAAGAAATGTACTATTTCATATCTGTTTATTTTCTCATGCCTCCCACAAAGCAGCTAAAAATTAACAGATATTAATCCAGAGAAGTTTTTATGAGCAAGCCAGTTTTCAGTGAAGTTATGTATAGAGAACAGCTTCTTTCACTTTTTATAATGCTGGATTTCAGTGACACCTCTGCCATTTTAAAATTGGGAGCAGTATTGGTAATGTTTGTACGGTATCCCTTAGTGAATTCAATCTGTAGCAGAAATTCTGCATTTACAAAAGCCTGTTGTTGTTAAAGAGTGTTTATATCTTTCAAACAATTTATTATATCAAAATGGAATACAGTTGATCTAAACAAAATGTATGTGGTGTGACTGTCAGACTGGCTACGTCAAGTGGCAACATTTGTGGAACATGCACACACCCTTTACAGTAACAATATATATTAAAGCCACACTTGTTTGCCTGGCTTTGCAACCATGGCACAAAAACATGTGGTACTGTTCACAGTAACAGGCACAATAAGCAAAACTTCAGAAAAAACTGAAATGAGGAGATATTTGATGTCAAATTATATGGTGCTTTCCAATAAGTGGTGCAAGGAAAGGGAAGTGTGGATACTATCTACATGTAACACTATAGAAATGCTAGAGACAGGAAAAAAATTGACAGCAATACTGGAGAAAAATTAAGAAAATGAAATGAACTGTAGAATGTAACTTGAATATGATAGAAATGGATTGTTTTGTTATGCTGTGAAGCTATGTTGGCTCAATATGAAAAACAATGAAATGATATAGAAAGTTCCTTTTTCTTTTTATCAATATGGGCACTATATATGCTCATGTTCTACACAGGTTAGTGACAGGTCAAAAAAAGTGAGTAGCAAAGTTTCATTTCTTGCTGGAAAGGGAACTCCAGAAAAATCAGTAAAGGAAGTTGCTGTGATGATAATCCTGTATGTCTTGTGGGGAGCTATTTCATTTAACTTTCATGGACTTCTGTAAGATTGTACAGCAAATGGCTTACTTGACAGCACAAGGCAATTAAAAAAGATTGCCAAGAGCTGGCTATAGGGCTCAATGATGTAGACAGATTTTCTTGACCTTGATAACTGAGACACTGCTAGAATTGTATGATGGCACTGATTAAGCAGATTGAATTCTGGCTTATGCTGATGATAACTTGAAAGTGGTCTCTGGGGCTGTGAACAGAAGCTTGAAGAAAATAAAACCCTGCACATACAAAGAAGCAGTGTTGTTGCAGGGATGTGACATTAGCAATAAGTGCAGATAAAAATACATATACATTGCCTAAGGGGCAAATTTCCTTAAACTGGAATCCAACTTGTAAACTAGGCTACAGTTGAAGCTTACATAACACTGTTTACAGATGTTTAGGGGTACTATTTTATGACAGAAGAAACTTATCAGCACACATAGATACATTCTCTCAAAAGTTGGCTAAAATTTTGCATAAAACTGCCAATGTCAACACTGCCAGTTATAACTAACTACAAGTGACTGGATGTTGAAAAATCATACCACAATGCAGTCCTGTTTGCCAATGTGGGCTTTGTAGTAACTGCTTGGACTCACAGGCTTCATCCGATATGCTACAAGGCTATCCTATAATGCACACTGTGAGAAGTTCTCCTGTGAATAGTGCAAGTCTTCTGTACTTGACCACCAGAGGTTCCCATCATTAATTTGGGAACATGGCTATTGATCACTCAATTCCTCAACTATACTGTAGATGTTATCTATACTCCTTCCATTATTTGAAACCTGAATAATTTTTCGTTCTTAAATTTCCACTGGCTAGTGATTAACTACTTTTAAATTACCACTCATAGACACTTTTATGACTTTCTAAGAATAATATTATGTGGCACTGATAGCACACTGTTTTTTGTAACATTCTCATTTGATGAAATGCTTAGTGTGTTGCTTGTCAGTTTTTATCTTTTACAGGAAAAACGTAAACTGCAGCTTCCTGCTTGGACTGCTGGTTATTATCCAGATAAATTAAGGACACTGGCTGCCAGAAGTTTGGCTTTGTTTTCCGAAAGTCAGACCATGAAACGTCTTAATGGAGGTTTGTCTTTTGCTTCTCTGACTGATGTTAGCAGTTGTGCAATAATTATGTAAGATATTCTAAAATAATTTTAAATTTTTCAGGTCCTTTAGTGAAACACATTGTAGAGAAAATGCAGTCACAAAGTAATACTTCAAGAACTGTGTCTCCAAAATTTCTCATGTTTTCTGCCCACGATGTTACCATTGTGAATGTTCTCCAAACTATGGGGTTCACAGATCTATTAAAGCCACAGTATGGTGCAGCAGTTATCATTGAACTTCATTCAACAAATGACAGTGATTATGAAGTTAAGGTATGTAGACATTGCATATAAAATAGTAATTAGATGTCTTAAATTTTGTTGACTGCACTGACATTCTACATGTTTATTCGTGTAAATTAGTCATGCTAGGTACAAAATATGATAGATTGTGCTTTGATGAGCAGAAGATCATCAAGGTAGTTCTGCTCATATTGATTGTTTTATTCATGTTCAACAAAAGGTTGTTATCATTCAGCCAGTACAAGGGCATTTCATTTGCTTTTGTCTAGGTCCTTTCTTTTCTGCCATTGTGAAATGTTAGGTGAGAAAAAGGCTGCATTATCAACAAGTAACACTAGTACTGTTGATGGTAGGTTTCCGGGGAGATCATTACTAACAGAATGTAGAGTATTAAATGTAGCATTGAGCCTTGTGGTACTTCTTAGGTAATGGATAATTTATTTGATGGAGTTATTCTTCCATCAGGTGTTGTTATTTCCATCAGATGCATTACATTTGACAGACAGGATTGGAAAAACTGATTGTAGACACATCTTGTAATATATATATTCAGTTATGTAAGAGCAGATATTAATTTACTAGTTCAAAGGCTATTGTTGGATTCATAAAAAGACTAGAAGGATAATATTTTAGATTGACTCACACTGTTTCAGATCATTAAATGAAGAGAGAACTTCAGTGTTTGAATGATTTTCTTATGGATGCCAAACTGATTTGCTGTTAATAAGGAGTCGCTTTCAAGGAAGACAACACATACATTCTGGCCCATGTGTAACAGGCATATAAACTGCAGAAGATGCATCCTACACAAGATCTGGTGATTTTCAGATAACCAAAAGCAGTCGGAAAACATACAGTATAAATAAATGAATCTGTGTGATGACAGATCCCAGGACACTAACTTATGGAACATTTGATTGTATCACACACAAATTTTATCTCATTACCAACCTTTTTTATTATGTAGCTAGGTACATCACTGAGGTTAAATAAGAGGGAAAGTTCATATTCTTTATAATTTGGAGAATGTCTTTCAAAGTTGTACTTGTTAAGGAATGAGATTTCTCAGGTATAGAGCATTTTAAGTGGAGATATTTTGCTGGTGGAGAGCAGCCTGCTGATAAAATATTATCTGTAACTTAAAAAATGTTTATGTGCTGTATTACTAATGTCTGATATCATTTTCTTGTTGACCACTGAAGTACAAAGATTCTGGAGTTAATGATTGGTGCCAATATGTAAAGTCTTCCTTTACGTGGTTCCTTGAAGCTCTTAAGTATTCTGATGCTGTGAAGCCTTCAATATGTCTTGTGTGGATGAAAATATGTAATGATGTGGAACTTATTAGTGGTAAGCTAAAGCTTAAAAAGAAACTCTGGTGGAAAAATTAGATAAAATTTGGCCACCAGAGCAAAGGCAGCTAGGTATAATGAATTACTTCTACAATTATACAGAGTTCATGCAAAACAACTTATTCAGCAACTAGCTACAGTTTATTGTAGATTACTGAAGTAGCAAATTGTTCAGAGTGATTTAGACAAGGCTCAAGTCATTTCTGTTGCACTTTCGAGTGCCTCTTTGCAATCAAAGTTAGTTTCCCAGCTCTGTCTGGATTCAAGATAAGTAAGCTGTTGGGAAAAAAAAGCCTTAAGGATTGCAAAGACAAAATATTGTTGAGTTATTAAGAAGAGAAACAGTTCTTAACCACTCCATTTAGAGAAGTTACCAAGTTTCTGCTGTAATGCCAATGGAAATCTAGAAAATGGTGGAACATTTTGCCATGGTCACTGCCCCTGCTAGTTAGGATCCAGTTTTTCAATAATGCAAAGTGTTTGTAGAAATGGATTGTTGGGAGTTTTATTCTACCAATCACGAAGCTTACAGTAGTCCCTTCTGCATGTTGGAGCTTGAATTTGTTTTGTCTGCAGCTTCTCATGTTACCTGGTCATGATAGTTGATTACAGTATGCTACAGGAGCTCATAGCAAGAGAATTAAAGAAATGCTCTCCTCACCCTTTTAAAATGTATTTAGGTAATGGGGTATTTCATAATTGGTGGAGCAATGCTTTTTCAATCCCCTATTAAAAATTCGGGAAGGACTGCACATGCTCAAGTAGCTCTTAAAGTGTTGCGCTTACCACCTGCATAGGAAATACTAGGTGGTTCCATTTAAACATAAGAGTTCAGAGTGATACAGTGCATGCCATATACATCACAGGATGGTGACATCAAAATAGTTATGTTAATTAATGAGTGCACTTATGAAGTACGCTGAAAAAGATAATAGTTCCACTTTCTGCCACAAGGTGAAAATATGGTGCTGTAAGCAATCAGAATGCATGTGTAATGTTCCCTGTTTCAATGTCAGTATGCTGTTTGTCACTGGGCAATGCGTGTTGACTTCTTTGTGAAGTGACTGTTGGTATAAAGGGTTAAGTTTTGCATACGGAATGTAATGACTGTTGAGAAGAAAGATCATGTGCTGCTGGTAAAGTTGTTTTATCAGAACACCAGCAACAGCAGCACTGCATTGTGGGAATATCATCAACAGAAACAACTGCAAAGAGGCCTGATGTTAATAAATGGGCTATAAAATATGATCAAGAAATTTGAAGAAACAGATGAGTAACGTGGTGCAGGAGGGAGAGGGAGGCAACTCATTCCCACAGCAGTTATTGATGAAGTTGTTGTAGCTATAACCTGCCATGCAGCATGTGCTTCAGATTCTGCAACCAGTGCTCAAGCTGTGTCATGGGAATTCTCTCTGTCCTGGGAAACAGTTAAAAAGATTTTGTGATGTATTTTACACTGGTGTCTTTACAGTATTCAGAATGTGCATCAAATGAAGCCTCAAGAAAGGCTACAACTTCATGACTTTGTCCATCAGTTTTTGGCACAGATGGAACTAGGTGACACGTGGCCAAGTAATATCCTTAAGGTGGACATAGCAGATTTTACTCTGCACAGTGTTGTATATGTCCAGAATTGTCACATATGGAGTTCTGCAGGAACATCCATTACACACAACTTATGTGACTGAGTGATGGGATTTTATAAGCTCCTTCATTCTCAGTCTGTTTTTCTTTGAGGATGACACCTCACAGGCCTATAAGGTATACACTGGCATCTGCATAACATAAGGACCTCCTTGTGCAACATGTGATTCCAACTTTGCAAAAATGCAACTGTGTCCACTCCAATATTTTCATGCAGGATTGGGCAACATCACATGTTACTTGCCTGGTGAAATATTTGTTTTGAATAACCTTCAGTAATGACAACATCACCTCTAGGCAAATTTTATGTTCTGTACATAGAGTATGCTCTAGGTTCTTGTTTGTTTTGGAATAATGTAAACAGGTAATGTTCAGTGTTTAAGTGTTAATACAATCAAATGTCCTTAGGTGGTAAATGAATGTTTTGTTACAATTCCTCTTAAATTGCTACCTAATAATAGCACTGTGTCATGCGTAATTCAATTCCTCAAGCAGAAGTGTATGAGTTAAACATCTGAATTGAAACTGTCATACAACAGAAGCAGTACGCATCTGAACATGGGTTCCTCTTCAAATTACTATGTATTGAGTCCCCTATACAAGTTGTAAAAGTTTGTAATGGGGATTTCTGACCTCCCTGTATGAGGTTTGTGGGGCACACTTGATTTTAAGCTTCATTGCTGCTACATCATATGGACCTGAGAGTAAGGTTCTTCAAAGATCTGGATGTTTTAAAATGTGTGTCATAGTATGCCTGTGTACCCTAGTTCGACAGAGTCTTTGTGTAATACCAGCTTGGGTTTGGATGATAGGTTTAAAATAATTCATGTGCAGTGTACTGTGAGAGAATTAGTTTAGTCATTGGGGGGTTTTCAATGAGCCCTGTTCCCAGTCTGTGTTTGGACTGATAAGGCCCCACATATATCAGGCAGTGAGTCTACATGGTGCAGTGGTCTTCTATGTTATAAAAAACACCACAGGCAACTGTATGCCTGCAAGTAACATTTTATTCATGTCATTGCTTGCCCACAAACGTAACAACCATTTCATAATCTGTAAGCAACAGTGCCTTTTGAATCAAAATAAAACTTTTGTTTTAGAGGCGGATGTGAGAAATGAATAAAGACTGAGATGGTGCCTCTTCGGCTTCTTGGGTTTGAAACAATTTAAAAATAAATGAGCTTTGTACATATATTTAAGTCTTTATTCTGTAAAATTTTAAACAAGTATGTACCTCAACTTTATTGTAGTGTATAAACAATGATGAGCAAAAGCATTTTCACCATTGGCACCATGAGACTGAATACTACCTGGTGGTGATGCAAGCAAGTCACATGCCAAAGAAAATATATAAATGAAGCAGAGACAATTATGGAATCATTCTAGAAATGATAAGGGCCACAAATGGGGAAACCCACTAACACACAAATGATTTTAACAAAGTGTACATTGTTACAGGCTGGCACCAAGGAATGAGAATCAAAGAAATGGCCGAGCTCATTGGCTATTCTCATGCTACACTTGTGAGCATCTATGGAAAATGGTTGAAGGATAGTGAAATCATCAATAGGCAACAAAGTGTTGGATGTCTATGCATCATTACAGGACATGGAGGTTGAAGGATTGTCCACTCTGTGATGCCGGATAGATAGTGATCTGTGGTAGAGCTGATAACAAAGTACAATGCTGGTGTAGGCACAAGTGTTTCAGAGCACACCGTTCAACATAAATTGTTGAACGTGGGGCTCTGCAGCAGACATTGCCTGTATGTTCCCTTGATGATCTGACAGCATTGTCAAATATGGTTGCAGTTGGCATGGCATCATAGAGACTGGGCTCTGGATCAGAGTCATGCTAAGGTGATACTGAACTGCTGATAAAACTGCCAAAGTCGTGACACCCCACTCCATTCCCCTGACTCCCCCCAAACCCCCTCCCCACCATCCCACCCTCCCCCTTGCCAGCATGCCAACCTCCTCTGCCATTAAATTATTTTCCTGCAGTTTTCCCTACACAGATACTCTTGTAAGTATAGTTTAATAAAAATGGAACATTACTGAAAAACTCCTTAAATTAACCATATTGATAATATAAAATATTACATACAGCAAATTAAAAGTATCAATGCAGTAAATAAATTAAACATTGTATAAATTTTCTGAAAACCTGCGAGTAAAAAATCTAAATTTTATTATTTATGACAATTGTTGCACACTGTTTTCAGTATGATATATAATACATTTTGTTTCTCATAAACTACAAGGGGCCTCCAACTAGTAATACAACCCATTTTTTTCCTCAGCCAATTTTGGTTGAAAAATTCAGAACTTGTTGTGGGACATCATGGAATATTTGGGCTTCAGTCCCTATAGTTTCAGGAAGTTCTGATAAGTTGCGGTGCTGTGCATAGCCTTCAAAATGGGACCTGCAACAGAGGTTCATTCCAAGCAGAGAGCTGTCATTCAGTTTGTTTTGGTGGAAACCCAGAGCATCACAGATATTCATATGCACTTGATGAATGTCTGTGGAGACCTGGCAGTGAACAAAAGCATGGTGAGTCATTGGGCAAGGCGTTGTCATCATTGCAGCAAGGTTGTGCAAACCTGTGTGATCTCCAACGTGGTGGCTGGCTGCACACAGCTGTGACTTATGCAATACTGGAACACGAGGACACTCTCATGAGGTGATCGGTGGATCACAATACAACACCTTGCTGCACAACTGGATGTCTCTGTTGGTAGTGGTGACACACTTGCCCACCAGCTGGAGTACTCAAAGGTGTGTGCCCACTGGGTTCCTTGCCACCTAACAGAAGACCATAAAGAGCAATGAAGGACCATGTGTACAGAATTGCTTGTGCATTACAAGGTTTGATAATGACAACTTTTTGTCGAACATCGTCACAGGTCACTTTGATGACATGGGTTCATCACTTTGAACCAGAAACAAGAGTGATGTCCTCCCTCATGTTTGCAACAATTGCCTCAGAATTGTGTTGTGTTATCCTCAGGAAATTGAAGAAGTGACTTCAGTGTGTTCATTGCCACAAAAATGGAAACAAACATCTCTTTCTCCATGATAACCAAGGCCTCACACAAATGTGTGCACCTGAGAGCGGATCACAAATTTCATTGGACTGTTCTTCTTCATCCATCTTACAGCCCGGATCTTGTACCTTCCATCGGTTTGGCCTAATGAAGGATGCACTCCACAGGAAGCAGTATGTGAATGATGGGGAAGTTATTACCGCAGCAATATGTTGGCTCTGATGTCAACCATTAGAGTTGTCCCATTTGAGCATACAGGCCCTCCCAGTAAGGTGGCATAAGACCATCACATTGAACAGGGATTATGTTGAAAAATAGAATTTTGTAGCCAAAAGAGTGGGGAATAATATGGCATACTTCAATCTGTTTTCAGAAAAAATATGTTGCATTACTTATTGAACACCCCTATTTTAATTGTGCTTAAATTACTAATCAGAAATAAAATAAAAAGGGTTACAATTTTAATTTGCAGTTTCCTCATTTGAGTGAAACAAGTTCATTGACTATGTTATAAAATTCACACTTAGCAGCTGTGTTCTGTTGACAAAATATCTAAATTTGATAGTCAGCTTTCACCATAATTGACCTTAAGTAGCTTCTCTTATTATCTAAAATTGTGTGCTGCAATCACTGGTGTTCTCTTTAAATATCCTTAAAGCTAATTTGATGACTGGATAAGGATTCCTTGACCTATCCTTTACAAATATCCAAAAGGGGGCCATATCACTGCTTTTCACCTGTTCTTTCAGCTGGAACCTGAAAGCAGCTGTTTTGTTAACTAGCTTGTCTGTGCCAATATTGCCATGAGATGTTGTGCATACAGTCCAGTCTTGAGGTTAGCATCACTGACTGGTGTGCTGTGGGTCACTAGTTCAAATTCAACACCAGCAATTGGTATTTGTCAGCAAATTCAGCTGTACAGTTTTCAGGATAAGATTCAGAGGTTTCATTTACAGTGTTTTCTGACAGGTAACCAAGATGAAATAGTGTGATATATGTAAACTCTACTTTGCATTTCATGTATTATTGTGTTATATACTTTAGCTGAAACAGCCTTTGGTCAGATAGCATATATTTGCTTTGAGTAACTAGATATATCACCATAGCAAAAAATCCCATGATGCAGCTGTGTCAGCCAAGCACTCTGTTGCCGCGTAATTCATGTTGATGGTAGACATCTGTTCAGTGGTACTCATTTCTTTATGATAATACTGGGACAAAATTACACTCTAACAGCAGCATACATTTATAGTCATTGCCAGAGGGAAAGGCTTCTTCTTGCAGGCAGAAGATAACAAAATGAGGGTTAGCAGAACTTGCTTAGCTCTCCTTGGTAGTTCTTGAGCTGTCTTTTTTTTCATGGATTTTTTTACTCTCCCCCTGTGTTTGCACACTTGGCAGGTGCCTATTTTTCCAAGTCCTCAGTACTGTTCTCTTGTGGAGCAAAGGAAACATGGCACTTGGTCAGATGAATCGAATTTCTGGTTACACCAAGATGATGGTCATGTCAGCATATGCCATCACCCAGCTGGAAGGATGCTTGAAACATGCACTGCACCCTTGGTGTAGGTCAGTGGAGGCCGTGATATGATATGGGGGACATTCACCTTGGTTTTCGTGGTACCTGGGATAATAATTGAAAGCAACATGACAGCCGTAGACTACATGAATGTTACTGTGGACCACCTGCACCTCTCTACACTAGACGTCATATCCAATGGCAATGGCACCTTCCAGCAGGATAACTGACCATTTCATGTGCCACAATCATGCTACAGTGGTTTGAGGGGCATGATATTGAACTCAGGCTGATTTCCTGACCAACAAATTTGCCCGATGTGAATCTGATGGAACACAGCTGGGATGTTATCCAATGTCAGTTCCTTGCTCACACACACCATCAGTCTGTCATTTGTGCACACATTTCGCCGGGAAAGTAATAGGGACTTGGTGACACCACGCCACGAAGTATAGCTGCTGTATTGGGTTCCAAAAAGGGCCAACATATTATTATGTAAGTAGCCATAATGTTATGGCTCATCAGCGAATTGTAGAACTATATTCAGCTCTGAAGACACTGGAACAGATGAAATGTAATTGAAGTAGAAAGTTTTCACCTGTTCAGATTCCCTTGTTGTCCCACATGATAGATGCACATGTCAGGGAAAGTGATCTGAAATACAGAGTTACAACATTAGGATAAGCATGAATCATTTTACACTACCTGATAAAAAAATGTGAAGCACCCGGAAGTCGTGGTCATGGTCAGATGTCATTGTAACTTCATACATGTACACACCATCAGTGGGTATGTAAATGATTAGAGTTGTAATTATGTGCGACAGGTGGAACAGCCACTGGAATACATTTGTGTTGTTCATGTGTAGTGTTGTTACCAGGCCTGGTAGGTTTTATGAAGGGTGTGAACAACATGAAATGTTGGCTGCTCACTGTGAAGGGCATGGAGATATTTCATCTTCTAATGAGACTGTGTTATCAGCAACTTACAGAGTTTGAAAGGGGCCTCATTGTGGGTCCTCATTTGGCCACCTGGGCAAACTGTGCAATATCCATATATGTGGGGCATATGGATGTGACAGTGTCCTGGTATTGGACCACATGAGAATGTGACAGCAGGCATACTCATCATCAAGATTCTGGTTGATGATATCTGACAACACAAGAGATAGTCACTGTAATATCCACCAAGCACATCATAACCTCTTCACATCTTCACCTGCCATCCTGAAACAAGTAATGGACTCCCTTCAACATTGTGTCATCCAACACCATTGGTCAGAGGCTACCAGCAGCTGGAATAGGAAATTAACATTCCTGGCAGTACATTGAGTGATTTCATGACTGACAAGCATTGGAAGCATGGACTGCTGATGAATGATGTCACATTATATTCAGTGATGAATTACAGTTCTGCACTACCCAGGATTTCCATCATTGACATAAATGCAGGTAGCCTGGAGAGACCCTGTTCTTCAGCTGTTTTGGAGAGGCACAGGGCTGATACTCCTGGGTTCACAGTGTGGGGAGCCAATCCTGTGCAAATTTAAGGTTGTGGTTGGAAATGATTGAGCAAACTCTGATGACACAATGGCATGTTATGGACATCACATGTCCACATGTGTTTCTTCTCGTGCCATTTTTCAACAGCACAATGCTTGTCCACACATGACACATGTCTTTATTAACTGACTGCATTGTGCTGAGGTACTACTATGGCCAGAATTATCCTCAGATCTGTTCCCAATAGAATGTGTGGGACCAGCCCAGATGTCAACTTTGTCCTGGTGCCAGTGTCTGGGACATCAAGGACCAGTTACGAAAGATGCAAAGCAGTTTGCCTTAGGGTAGTATACAACAGCTTTATGACACCTTTCCCAGCTGAACCAACACATGCTTACAGGCCAGAGGGGCTGAAATTTTAAACTGGTAAGTGGGCTCTTTGTAAATTTGACTCAGTTTTGTAATCATCAAAATAAACTGACTTATCCTTTCCTGACATGAAATCCTGTGAACCGTGGATGAATGGCAAAAGGCACATTCAGTATTATTAGATTTCCAGAAAACATTTGACACAATGCTATACTGAGAAGTGTTCATGAAGGCACAAGCATACGGGATAGGTACTCGATATGTGAGTGGCTCAAAGGTTTCTTAAGTAACAGAGCCCAGTAAATTGTCCTCACCAGTGAGTGTTCATCAGAGACAAGGGTGTCATCATGAGTGTCCCAGGGATGTGTAATAGGACCATTCTTATTTTCTGTACCCGTAAATGATTTGGCGGACATGGCAAGTAGCAGTCTGTGGCTGTTTGCTGATGATATTCTGGTGTATGGACAGATGTTGTCATTGAGTGACTGTAGGATGATACAAGATGACTTAGACAAAATTTCTATTTAATTTTCTAGTTGGTGAGATAAATAGCAGCTGGTTTTAAAGGTGGAAAAATGTAAGTTAATGCAGATGAGTAGGAAAAACAAACCCATAATGTTTGGATACAGTAATAGTGGTGTGCTGCTTGACAGTCACATCATTTAAATATCAGGGCATAACATTGCAAAGTAATATGAAATGGAATGAGCATGTAAGGACTGTAGTAGTGAAGGTGAATGGTCGACTTTGGTTTATTGGGAGAATTTTACGGAAGGGTGGTTCATCTGCAGAGGAAAGTGCATATAGGGGACTAGGGTGATTTGTTGTTGAGTACTGTTAAAGTGTTTGGGATCTGCATCATGTCATATTAAAGAAAGACGTTGAAGCAATTTAGAGGCCCGCTACTAGATTTGATACCAGCAGGTTCAGGCAACATGCAAGTATTTAGTATTAAGGCTCACTGCTGAGTGATTCTACTGCTGCCTACACACATTTTGTGTAAGGACCAGAAGATAAGATTAGAGAGATCAGGGCACATACGGAGACATATAGATAGTCATTTTTTGCTTGATCTATTTACAAGTGGAACAGAAAAGGAAATAACTAGTAGTGGTACAGGGTACTCTCCATCACGCACCATACAGTGGCTTCAGGAGTATATATATATGGATGGAGACGTAGATCCTCTCAACACATTAAGTTTTGTTCTCTCCTCCCCTTCTGAATGCTTCACTTTTTTTATTAGGTAGTCTATTTGTATATATTACTTCATATGGGTATACTATGAGAAAAGTAGCAATTTTAGATTCTACTCTTTCACTTACGCAGCTCAGTTGCTGTTTTATGTAACTTTACACAGAACACTATTAGTTGTGTATCTAATGACAATGTCAAAACCTCTTTAACACAAACATTAGAGTTAAGTTGAATTTACAACTTCAGACCAAATACTCTTATAAATTACAGGAGTGGTAGATAAGGTAAAATTTATAAATGCAATGCAAGCAGAACTGAGCTTTTTGGTTAACTTATTCACGTGTTCATGCCATATCACTTTATTATCCATCTCGATGCTGAGTAGTATTGCACATAGTCTCATCTAGTGTGTGCAGACACCTGTAAATGACTTTTATTTGTATGGAATGGTGTAGCATGCCTTTGTATGCTTAAATGTTTAGGTGTTTGCTATGAAATGGCTGTCATCATATTCTATAATTGTCCTGATTTTTTATGGGCACTTTTTCAGTCTAATTGTCATCAATAGCCATCATAATTCTGAAAAGTCCTCAAATGTCACGTACAGATAATTTATGTCAGTCAAGAACAAGGGTCTACCAAGCACTGAAGCATACAGGGCTCCATTACTTAATGTTTCCCCAGTCGGAATTTAATCTTATTCTTGTGGTTAATTTCAGTTCCTCTGTGGAGAAGCCTTTGTGGAATCCAGGTTGAGTTGTTATTAAAATTTTATGGAATATGTTTCAACATTCTTTTGTAAAAAGCTGCCATCTCAGAAATTTTAAGAACTTGGAAAGGATTAAGTCTGAGCTACAGTTTGAAGTAACGTATTTTTACCACTTTCACAAGCAGGTGATATTACTGTGTACCTCAGTTATTCATGAAACATACCTTTATGCATCAGAGTATTGTATGGGCCACAATCAAGTTAGGACAACATTTTAGTATTTTGCTTGTTATACTGTTATAATTAAAAGATTTACTGTTTTTCAGTGACCTAATGATTTTTGTGATCTCTTTAATGGTTTATTTTCAAAAACAGATGTCTGGAAGTGGAGTATTCTGTCTTTGTCTGTTTTGGGTTTGGAATTTTTTGTGCTAATTGACACAATCAAGAAGTTTACAAAACAGCTTACATGCAACCTTTGAATCTTTATAATAAATGTGTGGACCCTGTTCAGTTCTATCTCATGTATCTCAAGTGAAACCACAACTTCAATTTTCTAGAAACGGATTAAAGGATGTTTCTTTTGTATGTCTGTTACCACACATACAAACAAGTTTTCTTACAACATACTCATGGTCACATTACTTCACTGGGGAGTGGATGGCTGCCTTTCATCATAGTCACTATATTCAGACAAGACGTTCCATTATAACAACAAAATATTTTACCAATCAAATGTCACCTTATACACACAATGTATTATTAAATTAATGCTGACTTTGTTACAGGTGTTGTATTTGAACAATGCTTCTGACAGTGAGCCACATGTCCTCAACACTCCTGGTTGCACAGACAGTTGTCATCTGCAGCAGTTTGTAGATCTGATGAAGCCTGTTTTACCAGTAGACTGGACAGTGGAATGTCAAAAGTTAGACAGCTAAATAACAGATATTCAGCAAAGTGATTGAACACTTATATTAATGATCAAATATTTCATGCCATAAATGTGATCACACAGCCAAAAAAAAATTGTACCATATTCAGAGTGTATCTGATAAATGTGAGATTGAATTTTGTCACTTCTTTTGTAAATAAATATAAATTTGTTACATGTAGATAATACATTTTTATGGAGAGAGAAGTTTCACTCATGATGTATCTGCAGGAAATGTGGTCATCCTTATTTCATTGCAAAGCTATCAGAATTATAAACTTGTTTTCTCATAATATACTTTAAAAGTTAAATCATAGACTTACATACAAGTGACTCACCAATGTTATTCTAAAGTCCAGTTTCAGTGTATCGTGATCATGCACAGTTCAACTATAATACATCATTTAATTTCATAAGCTACATGGAAACTGATCACTATTTAAGATAATGTAGGTTTACATATTTTAGTTCCTTTTGCTGTATTCTTGGTCAAGTAACAACATTATCATTCAATAATTCCTCTACTGAGTAATAGCACTTTTGGAGTAGCATGCTGTACAATTTTCTCTTCAGAAAACTATTCTTGATTCTATTTTAATTTCTATCTTTTAATTTGTTACAAATCACCACTCCTATGTAGTGCAAAGTGTGGACAAAAACCTGAGAGTAGCACGCATGAACTTTTCTTTATTCCTAGAATTGTGTGTATGCTCGATTATTTATTTTATATATACACTCCTGGAAATGGAAAAAACAACACATTGACACCGGTGTGTCAGACCCACCATATTTGCTCCGGACACTGTGAGAGGGCTGTACAAGCAATAATCACACACACGGCACAGCAGACACACTAGGAACTGCGGTGTTGGCCGTCGAATGGCGCTAGCTGCGCAGCATTTGTGCACCGCCACCGTCAGTGTCAGCCAGTTTGCCATGGCATATGGAGCTCCATCACAGTCTTTAACACTGGTAGCATGTTGCGACAGCATGGGCGTGAACCGTATGTGCAGTTGACGGACTTTGAGCGAGGGCGTATAGTGGGCATGCGGGAGGCCGGGTGGACATACCGCCGAATTGCTCAACGCGTGGGGCGTGAGGTCTCCACAGTACATCGATGTTGTCGCCAGTGGTCAGCGGAAGGTGCACGTGCCCGTCGACCTGGGACCGGACCGCAGCGACGCACGGATGCACGCCAAGACCGTAGGATCCTACGCAGTGCCGTAGGGGACCGCACCGCCACTTCCCAGCAAATTAGGGACACTGTTGCTCCTGGGGTATCGGCGAGGACCATTCGCAACTGTCTCCATGAAGCTGGGCTACGGTCCCGCACACCGTTAGGCCATCTTCCGCTCACGCCCCATCATCGTGCAGCCCGCCTCCAGTGGTGTCGTGACAGGCGTGAATGGAGGGACGAATGGAGACGTGTCATCTTCAGCGATGAGTCGCTTCTGCCTTGGTGCCAATGATGGTCGTATGCGTGTTTGGCGCCGTGCAGGTGAGCGCCACAATCAGGACTGCATACGACCGAGGTACACAGGGCCAACACCCAGCATCATGGTGTGGGGAGCGATCTCCTACACTGGCCGTACACCTCTGGTGATCGTCGAGGGGACACTGAATAGTGCACGGTACATCCAACCCATTATCGAACCCATCGTTCTACCATTCCTAGACTGGCAAGGGAACTTGCTGTTCCAACAGGACAATTCACGTCAGCATGTATCCCGTGCCATCCAACGTGCTCTAGAAGGTGTAAGTCAACTACCCTGGCCAGCAAGATCTCCGGATCTGTCCCCCATTGAGCATGTTTGGAACTGGATGAAGCATCGTCTCACACGGTCTGCACGTCCAGCACGAACGCTGGTCCAACTGAGGCGCCAGGTGGAAATGGCATGGCAAGCCGTTCCACAGGACTACATCCAGTATCTCTAGGATCGTCTCCATGGGAGAATAGCAGCCTGCATTGCTGCGAAAGGTGGATATACACTGTACTAGTGCCGACATTGTGCATGCTCTGTTGCCTGTGTCTATGTGCCTGTGGTTCTGTCAGTGTGATCATGTGATGTATCTGACCCCAGGAATGTGTCAATAAAGTTTCTTCTTCCTGGGACAATGAATTCACGGTGTTCTTATTTCAATTTCCAGAAGTGTGTGTCATATATATATAATTGTTTTTTTTCTTTTTTTTCTTTTTTTTTGTTTTGCTGGTTCAATATTCTTTCATGTTGCCTGTGTTTCCCCAAAAGGCAATACCATATTTTAGCACAGATTCAAAGTAACTATGGTACACCATTTTTCTTGTGTACATGTAGCTTGTGTTGGCTTCAACTGTCATACCAAATGCCCGGCTGTTTAATTTATTTGGAAAGTGTGCAATATGTGAAAACTGTGACAGCTTTTCATCTGCACGAGTTTCCAAGAAATTGACACAGTCTGCTTCTTTTAGTTCCTCAATTTTGTGGTTTATCTGAATACGATTTGTTTTTGATTGTTTGGTTTTAAATTGCAATAGTTGAATGTTTGAAATATTTAATTTCAGTCCATTTCAGTGAAATTGGGTATCAAATTTCTTAGGGCACATGCAACATTTTTGGGAAGTTTGTCTGCATCACTATATTCAATCAGCATTGGGCTTGTGCATTATTTTTGGGAAGTATGCATTACTGTGTTCAATCAGCACTGTTGTACCAACTGTAAATAATACTGAATGAAAATTTATGTTGAGTGGTGAGTCATTTACATAAAAAATGATATTTGCCCTAATACAGAGCCTTGTGAAATTCCTTTTAAAATGGTTTTCCACTCTGATTCCATTTTCTGTTGAATGACAGCATATGACAAACTACTGTAAAATGCAACCCTCAATTCCATATTTTTCCAATGTGTGTGTAAGTAAAGGGTGTTTGACACTGTGAAAGGTTTTTGGTAAGTAAAAAAAGTTATTGTAGTTTCCTGAGAGTTTTCTGTGTAGTTTGTTAGTTAGAACTCTTTTTACACAATTAATAGCATAATTTGTGCTTTTGCCTCTTGGGAAACCAAATTAATTTACTGAGATGACAAAAATTTTTTTAATGAAATTTCTAGCTTGTATTACAGCAAGCTTTTGAAATACTTTAGAAAATGCTGGAAGATGAGGGAAGGGATGATAGTTTTCCATATCTTCTTTGGAGCCTTTTCTTGAATAATATTGATATCAGCATATCCCCCCCCCCTCCCTGTCCCATGAACCATGGACCTTGAATTTTGTGGGGAAGCTTGCGTGCCTCAGTGATACAGATGGCCGTACCGTAGGTGTAACCACGACGGATGGGTATCTGTTGACAGGCCAGACAAATGTGTGGTTCCTGAAGAGGGGCAGCAGCCTTTTCAGTAGTTAGGGGCAACAGTCTGGATGATTGACTGATCTGGCCTTGTAACAGTCACCAAAACGGCCTTGCTGTGCTGGTACTGCAAATGGCTGAAAACAAGGGGAAACTGCAGCCATAATTTTTCCCAAGGGCATGCAGCTTTACTGTATGGTTAAATGATAAAGGCATACTCTTGGGTAAATTATTCTGGAGGTAAAATAGTGCCCCATTGGGATCTCAGGGTGGGGACTACTAAAGACGACATCGTTATCAGGAGGAAGAGAACTGGCGTTCTATGGATCAGAGCATGTAATGTCAGATCCCTTAATCGGGCAGGTAGGTTAGAAAATTTAAAAAGGGAAATGGATAGTTTAAAATTAGATATAGTGGAAATTGGTGAAGTTCAGTGGCAGGAAGAATAAGACTTCTGGTCAGGTGAATACAGGTTTATAAATACAAAATCAAATAGGGGTAATGCAGAAGTAGGTTTAATAACGAATAAAAAATAGGAGTGCAGGTAAGCTACTACAAACAGCACAGTGAATGCATTATTGTGGCCAAGATAGACACAAAGCCCATGCCCACTACAGTAGTACAAGTTTATATGTCAACTAGCTCTGCAGATTATGAAGAAATTTATGAAACATATGAAGAGATAAAAGAAATTATTCGGGTAGTGAAGGGAGACAAAAATAATAGTCATGGGTGACAGGAATTAGGGAGTATGAAAAGGGAGAGAAGGAAACATAGTAGATGAATATGGATTGGGGGCAAGAAATGAAAGAGGAAGCCGTCTGGTAGAATTTTGCACAGAGCATGACTGAATCATAGCTAACACTTGGTTCAAGAATCGTAAAAGAAGGTTGTATACATGGAAGAATCCTGGGGATAGTAGAAAGTATCGGATATATTATATAATGGTAAGTCACAGATTTAGGAAGCAGGTTTTAAGTTGTGAGAAATTTCCAGGGGCAGATGTGGACTCTGACTACAATCTATTCCTGACTTGGATAAACTGACTAAACTAGAGGTTGTACAGAGTTTCAGGGAGAGCATAAGCAAACAATTGACAGGAACGAGGGAAAGAAACACAGTAGAAGAAGAATGGGTAGCTCAGAGGTTGTACAGAGTTTCAGGGAGAGCATAAGCGAACAATTGACAGGAACGAGGGAAAGAAATACAGTAGAAGAAGAATGGGTAGCTCTGAGGGATGAAGTAGTGACGGCAGCAGAGGATCAAGTAGGTAAAAAGACAAGGGTTAACAGAAGAAATAGTGAATTTCATTGAAATGGCTAAGCAGGGATGGCTAGAGGAGAAATGTAAGGATGTAGAGGCTTATCTCACTAGGGGTAAGATAGATACTGCCTACAGGAAAATTAAAGAGACCTTTGTAGAAAAGAGAACCACTTGTATGAATATCAAGAGCTCAGATGGAAACCCAGTTCTATGCAAAGAAGGGAAAGCAGAAAGATGGAAGGAGTATGTAGAAGGTAAATACAAGGGCGATGTACTTGAGGACAATATTATGGAAATGGAAGAGGATGTAGATGAAGATGAGATACAATACTGTGTCAAGAGTTTGGCAGAGCACTGAAAAACGTGAGTCGAAACAAGGCCCCGGTAATACACAACATTTCGCTAGGACTACTGACAGCCTTGGGAGAGCCAGTCCTGACAAAACTCTACCATCTGGTGAGCAAGATGTATGAAACAGCCGAAATACCTTCAGACTTCAAGAAGAATATAATAATTCCAATCCCAAAAAAAGCAGGTATTGACAGATGTGAAAATTACCGAACTATCAGTTTAATAAGTCACAGCTGCACAATACTAAAGCGAATTCTTTGCAGACGAATGGAAAAACTGGTAGAAGCCGACCTCGGGGAAGATCAGTTTGGATTCCGTAGAAATGTTGGAACATGTGAGGCAATACTGACCTTACAACTTATCTTAGAAAAAAGATTAAGGAAAGGCAAACCTACATTTCTAGCATTTGTAGACTTAGAGAAAGCTTTTGACAATGTTGACTGGAATACTGTCTTTCAAATTCTAAAGGTGGCGGGGGTAAAATACGGGGAGCGAAAGGCTATTTACAATTTGTACGGAAACCTAATGGCAGTTACAAGACTCGAGGGGCATCAAAGGGAAGCAGTGGTTAGGAAGGGAGTGAGACAGGGTTGTGGTCTCTCCCCATTGTTACACAATCTGTGTGTTGAGCAAGCAGTAAAGGAAACAAAAGAAAAATTTGGAGTAGGTATTAAAATCCATGGAGAAGAAATAAAAACTTAGAGGTTGGCTGATGACATTGTAATTCTGTCAGAGACAGCAAAGGACTTGGATGAGCAGTTAAATAGAATGGACAGTGTCTTGAAAGGAGGATATAAGATGAACATCAACAAAAGCAAAACAAGGATAATGGAATGTAGTCGAATGAAGTCAGGTGATGCTGAGGGAATTAGATTAGAAAATGAGACACTTTAATTAGTAAAGGAGTTTTGCTATTTGGGGAGAAAAATAACTGATGATGGTTGAAGTAGAGAAGGTACAGAATGTAGACCGGCAATGGCAAGGAAAGCATTTCTGAAGAAGAGAAATTTGTTAACTTAGAGTATTGATTTAAGTGTCAGGAAGTAGTTTCTGAAAGTATTTGTGTGGAGTGTAGCCATGTATGGAAGTGAAACATGGACGATAAATAGTTTAGACAAGAAAAGAATAGAAGCTTTCGAAATGTGGTGCTACAGAAGAATGCTTAAGATTAGGTGGGTAGATCACACAACTAATGTGGTGGTATTGAATAGAATTGGGGAGAAGAGGAGTTTGTGGGACAACTTGACAAGAAGAAGGGACCGATTGGTAGGACATGTTCTGAGGCATCAAGGAATCACAAATTTAGTATTGGAGGGCAGCATGGAGGGTAAAAATCGTAGAGGGAGACCAAGAGATGAATACACTAAGCAGACTCAGAAGGATGTAGGTTGCAGAAAGTACTGGGAGATGAAGAAGCTTGCACAGGATAGAGTAGCACGGAGAGCTGCATCAAACCAGTCTCACGACTGAAGACAACAACAACAACAACAACAACAACAGCATATTATTGTATCCATAGAAGATAGCCAAGTCTTAACTTCAACGCTATTAATGTAATCATAGGTGAATAGCTGGGGAACTCTGTGTGTCACACAGTGGGTGCAGGCTTAATTAATACTGACAGTCTCATTTCAAACCAGGAAGAACAGTGCTAGCCCTGTCACTATCTCTGTGCTAACACTTGGTCTCTACATCCATACATCTCCTTCCATTCAAGTATGGCAAGAGTTAAAACTATTTTCTGAATAAATTTAGAATTTACAATCCTCTGCCAGTTGAGGTTATTTAAAGTCACTTTTGTAACAAGGCAAATAACATTATAACCATGTAAACACTCCCCCTCACCTAGGCCAACTGGGTAATTCCCTTAATTCCCTTCTTTTGAAATGTGTCACACATTCTGTCAACACTCATGCTTGAGACATGACAGAAAGAAATAATTTTGGTGCCAGGTATAGGGAAAACAAATGCCTTTCACGAAGTCGTGTAGAAGATAACCTACTTACTTGGATTGCTACAGCAACTATGGAAAATTGCAATAAGTTGTGGCAGGTAGCAGCTTTTAGCCTAGAAGAAATTCTGCTCTATGACAGCAGAGTTCCATATGGAGTCCTAGTTGGTAGTGGGCTGTGGTAGCAGAGGCAGCATCAAGGATGAGTGTGGGGGTCAGCATAGCCAAGCAGGTCAATGGCTGATGCATCACAGATAGTTGGCATAAGGGCATGCCCAAGCAACTGAAGGTCCAAGAGCTTGAGGCCAGGGGACCAGTCTCAGCAGCAGTAGCAACAGCAAGAGTGAGTGACAGCATTGAATCAGTACAGACAGTTTGTCTCAAAGCACCACAATAAGATGGTATAAACCTGTTGTAACTATAATTATACGTTGCTAGCTGTAAGATGTTTAAAACAGCTCCACTTAGCAAAATAAGTTCAGTAGGAAATGGTAATGTACATTCTGAAGGTACATAGTGTGTTATTGCAAAATCTTCAGATGGGAAAAGGGGAGACCTAAGGGAATTTATTGAATATATGTGTGAATTAGTGAACATGGAATTTTGGTTAAATCTGTTTGTGAGAGAATGGGATGTGGGATGAAGTGAAGCACATTTTAAAAGAGAACTATGTAAGAGGACAATAGACTTTTATGCTTGCAGGATGTTTCAGGTAAGACTAGGCCATGGGGAACCAATCTTGTTGTGGGCAAATAACAATGATGAAATGCAGAGAGACTTTTTGGCAGCTGGGCTACAAGTAGAGAGAACCATAAAGATGCCACAGAGTTTGTAGAATTTTTAGGAAGAGCATGTATCATACAAGGGTTGACTAATGATAGAATTCAAGTGACAGTTATAAATCACAGTGATAAATTACATTAGCCTAGCAGTGGTATTAGCATTGCAGAAAGGAAGTGTACTATTGTCTATGAGAGAAAGAGGAATAGGTCTACGAACAAGGACTGAGCACACAAATGAACCAGCATCATTGCCTAATGAAAGTAAGGAATTGAGATGTTTTATGTGTGGCTTGTGAGGGCATACCTTAAGCAAATGTAGGAGAAACAGGGTGGAAGGAAGGATATGGGCTATTACTATCAACATTATGAGTATAACCAAATACCAGTAGGACTGAAAGGAGCTCCAGTTTGTTTTCAGTGACTGATGAACAAAGATTTGGCAGGTCTGCAAGGGATGACATGTTTTGTGTAGCTAGACGATATAGTGTGGTAAAGAATAAATCTGCAGGAGCATAATGAGAAGCTCTGTTTAAATTTTGATAGGTTTCAAAAGCATAAATTAAAGTTGCAACGAGATAAGTGTAATTCTTATGAAAAGATATGATTATCTTGGGTCATTGTATTACAGACAAGGGAATCTTACCAGACATGGTAAAGGTGGTTAAGGTGAAATTCTTTCCACAGCCGACAACAATGAAAGAACTGAAAGCATTTGTAGATCTAATTGGGTACTACCGATGGTTTATTGTGAAGCCACTTCATGAATTGCTAAAGAAAGGAATAGAATATGAATGATACAAAAAACAAAGCGATACATTTGAAGAACTAAAGGAGAAGCTGATCAATCCACTACTACTTCAGTAGCCAGATTTTTGAAAGCCATTCATAGTGACAACAGAAGCAAGAAGCCTTGGGAGCAATTACATCACAAGACAAGGAAGTTGGTGATGACTTGCCCATTTTATATGCATCTGGGTCATTAAACAAGGCAGAATTAAACTATAGTGACATAGAGGAAGAAGTGTTGGCTACAGGATATGCAGTGAAACAGTTACAACAGTACATACATTGACAATGGTTTATAGTTCCAACAGAACATAAGCCATTAAAATGGATATTCAGTGTAAAGGATCCTAATTTGAGGCTTCTGAATAGGAGAACTAAGCTTGAAAAGTGCAATTACAAGATTACCTACAAGCCATCTAGGCTGAATAGCAGCACAGTTGCTCTTAATAGAATACATCCCAGTGAGCTAATCCACATTGATAGGGATCAGATGTACAGAAAGGAAAGAGGTAATCAGATGACTGTGCAACAGGCACAGGTAAATGCTGAATGTGTCAGCAGAAAATGCAGGGCAGAGGTTAAGGAAAATGAAATTAGTCTGGAAGAAAAGAAAAATATTGTAAAGAAAATAGATGTAATCTGTTAATAGGGCAATGGGCAGCTGTAGAATGTTCAAGAGGATAAAGCAGTAGAAACAATGGAAAGGATTGAAATGTGAGACAGAAGAATATGTACAGAAATTTCCATCATGCCATAAAAAATAAATTTATGCAGGTGAAGACAAAAATTGCCACTGAAAGTAACAGACATTGAGAAACGTATAACTGAAAAGTGTTCAGTGGACATAGTGTGTGCTTTAGCGGTATCAAGCACAGGTAAGAGATACATGCCGACATTTCAAATAGTAGTAGTAATCACAGAAAGCACTGACACAGAACAATTGCCAATGGAGTTCAAAGGTTCAGAAATAGAGATGTCTTCAGGACTGTACTACAATTATTTAGGAGAAGTGGAAACATGGATTACATGATGGAGAATTGTAACATGTATAAATTTAGATGGTATACATGAGCATTTTCAGACAGCTGAACAATGTGGCAAATTAACAGTACAGAGGTGCAGTGGCACTCTGAAGGAACTTCATGTAGGCTGAATAGGATGTTGCTTACTATGCAAATATGTGACATGTCATACAGGAAGGATAACAGAATTCCAGTAGTTGGTGCATCAGCTGAAACAGCATGAGACAATGATAAAAAAAGAAGAATGTCCTGTTTAACTTCCTTTAGAGCTAAGGATGATACTACTTGGCACATTAGATGAAGCTGGTGCTACATATTGCAAGGGGCACGGAAAAGAGGTGGAGAAAAATTCAAAAAGGCTTTTGAGATGATGTAAAACAAGTGGCAGTTGTAAGAGCCATATTATCTGGGGTAAACAGAACAGTAAGTGTGATAAAGGAAAACAAAAATGTGTTAAAGTTTGGAATGAAAGATTTATCAAATTGTGTGTTACTGAGGCAGACATAGGATTTAAAAGAGTTGGAACATTTGTAACAATATGCAAATAAGTGCCACAATTGGCAGATTTATTTAGAGATAAAATCAGAATATGAACAAATGATAAGTGCTATAGTTAATGCATAGAACAGAATATCGCAGCCTCACATAATAATTGCTCCAGAAATTGTGAAGTTCCTCAGTTTAACAAAAGGCAAACTTAAACATGAAGTTCTCTGTTCCTCTAGTTGAATCATCGGGTAATTCTCATTAAAGGTTATCAATGTAGATGTCTTTGTAGGGGAAAGAATGTTAGGACATATAAAAAAATGTTACTTTTAGTAGCTAATGACATGTTGATGTTATATGGAATATTTCCTTTACTATAAGCAATCACTCAGCTATCAGGGAAGTATGTTTTCATCCAGCCAGAGGAGGAGATCTTACTTATCAATGATGCAAAGATAGAGTATGCAAAAATATTGGATTCTAAAGACTTAAATAAGAACAGAATACTTTGCAGACAAACATTTGCACTATTGTCAACACTTGATCAGGAAGATGTGTGAAGCAAAGTTGCTTCAGTCGGTAATTGCTATGCCAAGTGAGTGTGTAAAGAGGATTGTATCTTTAAATCAAAGAATTTGAACACATTTAAATAACAATAAGTGGTTATACATGGTTCCTAGTGAGGAATAGTCTGACAGTATTATGTAGGAAGCAACCTCCAAAGGATGTAGTACTGGGAGGAGTTGGAAAAGTGCACTTCAACAATCAATGTAAAGGGTATGGAACAAGAACATTCATACAGACAGACAAAATAATATGTACAAATAAAACTGAGACGGATTTAACATGACAAATGGAGTTAAAAATTGAAGGTTGTATAGTAAATAAGGAGAATACACACATTCCATTGCTAACTTAAGAGTTACCATTAGATCATGTAGTTGCACAATTAGATGATATGAAAGTTGTCGGAAAGAGTTTAAATGATGCAGAAAGAATGGTCACTGAACAGTGGGAAAAGATGAGGCAATTCAGGTGTCTAACATACTATTTCATCACTGAATATGTGAGTATAACACTGATTATAATAGTTACGATGACCTGTTTTTGTAGATAATATAAATGTTGTATGGAATGCTTTAGAAGTGTATGGAAACACTTTAATGACAATGATTGTTGTGGATGAATATGTGTATCAACTATCATTGTAAATCAGGGCCCGGAAAACATACTAGTGCAAAGATCTTGTAACAGTAGTAGTGAGGAAATAGTGATCTATGAAAGGAGTCCAAAAGAGCAAGACAGCTCCACATCTTTTAGAAACAGAGAAAGAGAAACTTTTATGGTGTAACAAAATGTAATTATCTCATATCAGAAAAAAGATTATAATTGTATCAAAATGAAATATAAAATTGACACAAAAGAAAATGTAACCCTTTGGAAGGAAATGTGACAAAAATGGTCATAAATGCCTAAAAAAACTGGATTTTAAATTGACACTACTCTACTTTTGCATCTATGTAGATACTCTGCAAGCCTCCATACAGTGCATGGTGGAGGGTACCCTGTACCATTACTAGTCATTTGCTCTCCACTTCCACTTTCAAGTAGAAAGGAGGATAAACAATTGTCTGCATGCCTCCATATGACCCCTAACTTCAAGTATTTTATCATCATAGTCCTTATGCGCAATATATGTTGGTGGCAGTAGAATCATTCATCAGTCAGCTTCAAATGCTGGTTCTCAAAAATTTTCCCAGTAATTTTCCTCGAAAAGAACATTGCCTACCCTCCAAGGATTTCCATTTGAGTTCCTGAAGCACTTTGATAACACTTACATGTTGTCTGAACCTATCAATAACAAATCTGGCAGCCTGCCTCTGAATTGCTTTAATGTCCTCATTCAATCTCACTTGATACAGATCCCAAAGACTCAAGCACTATTCAAGAATAGGTCACACCAATCTCCTATAAGCTGTCTCCTTTACCAATGAACCACACTTTCCTAACATTCTCCCAATAAACTGAAGTAGACCATTCGCCTTCACTACCACAACCCTCACATGGTCGTTCCATATCATACTGCTTTGAAACGTTAAGCCCAGATATTTAAATGGCTTGACTGAGTCAAGCAGGACACTATTAATACTGTATCTGAACATTACAGGTTTGTTTTTCCTACTCACCCACATTAAGTTACATTTTCCCACATTTAGAGCTAGCTCCCATTCATAACACCAATTTTGTGTAAGTCATCTTGTATCTTCCTACAATCACTCAACTTTGACACCTTACCATACACCATATTGTCATTAGCAAACAACTGCAGATTGCTGCCCACCCTGCCTGCCAAATCATTTATCTATATAGAGAACAGCAGCAGTCGTATCACACTTCCCTGGAGCACTCCTGATGATATCCTTGTTTCTGGTGGACACTCGCCATTGAGGACAACATTCTGGGTTCTATTAGTTAAGAAGTCTTCAAGCCACTCACATATCTCTGAACTTATTCCATATGCTTGTACCTTCATTAACAGCCTGCAATGGAGCACCATGTCAAATGATTTTCAGAAATCTAGAAATGTGGAATCTGCCTGTTGACCTTCATCAATAGTTCACAGTATATCAGGTGAGAAAAGGGTAAGATCAGTTTTGCATGAATGATGCTTTCTGAAACCATGCTGATTTGTGGACATATGCTTCCCAGTCTCAAGAAAATTTATTATATTCAAACTGAGAATATGTTCAAGAATTCAGCAGAAAACTGAAGTTAGGGATATTAGTCTGTAATTTTGTGGAACCATTCTCTTATCCTTCTTATATACAGGTGTCACCTGCACTTTTTTCCAGTCCCTTGGGGCTTTGTGCTGGGCAAGAGATTCATGATAAATTCAAGCTCGCTAAGGAGCCAATGCCACAGAGTACTCTGTACAACTCAATTGGGATTCCATTCAGACCTCGTGACTTATTTGCTTTCAAATCTTTCAGTTGTTTCTCTATTACAGGTGGGCTTATTAATATGTCATCCATACAGGAGTCTGTCCAATGGTCAAATGATGGTATGTTTGTATGATTCTCCTGCATGAATGACTTCTCAAATGCGAAGCCTTAGGCCCACTTAGCAATTTCACATAGGACCACAATTTTCCTAGGTCCTCTGCCACATCTTTCGCTGATATGACATTAGTAGTTGTACGCTTCACACACAGGTCTTTTCACAGATGCACGAATCTCTATTAACCATTGTTTTGTCAACATTTGTGCATTCTCTCTTGAACTGAGAGTGCAACAACCTCTGTCTCCTCAGTGTCCTCCGAATTTTGTTATTAATCCATGGTGGTTCTTTCCCATTCTTTATCCACTTGTATTGCGGGGGGGAAGGGGGGGGGGACTAGACAACAGTAGCTGCAGTAGTATCATTGCAGTTAATGAACTCAAAGGCAACTAGCTGGAGAAATGTGTGCATTGTATATTGGGTGCGGGCTCAGTTAATACTGTTTGTGTCATTTTAAAGCTAGATAGAATGGTGCTAGCCAGTCACCATCTCTGTACTAACACTTGATCTCTTCATGGGTACTTCTTCAAGGCAAGTAGGAACTGTTCTCAGAATAAATTTAAAAGTTTCAAACCACTTCTAGCTGGGGTTATTTCGAGTTACTTCCCAATCGTTATATTTTGTAATAAGGGATTTAACATTACAGCCAGGTCAAGACTCCCTGTCATATAGACCAACTGGCTAATTCACTTCTCACAAACAGTGCCACCCAATCTTTGGCAATACTCATACTCAGAACATGACAATATTTCAATTTATCTGGAAAGTACAGCCCTTTCAAATGATTGATCTATAATCATGAATGGGCCAGCTATTATACTGGAAGCTGCTTTCAGAAACTTTGGAGAGGCATGGTTTATGCCACCCCATCCTACAGAATTTTTAGTTTTTTAAGTGTAGTATTGTTTTTCCCACCTTTTTGTAAGTCACTGCATCAAATTTACAAAACATTCAGTCACATTATGATACAAAGAAATACATATTTATTTTTTAGGTAATGTTCTACATCGATGTCATATTGTGCTCCATTTTTACAGAAATCATTGAACTGTTCTGGTATTTAAATAGGACTTACAATGAAAATGTTTTATATTTTAATTTTTGAAATTTCTTGATTGTTGGATTTAATTCCAAGTTCTGATTTAACAACTGTCCGACTGCCTTTGATTGGTTTCTTTGCTTCTGAATGAATGAAATTGTTGGTCATTTCTTTTCCTCCCTTTAAAAGCTGCTTAGATATCTTGTTTATAATTTTTAACATTAATTATAAAATCTGGATTTGTATTGTTCTAGTATAACAGTTCTGCATGTAATTTTCTTTTCTTTTTGCCACTAGATCTTTTTATGCCAACAATAGTCCAGTTAAATTTATTAGTTGTCTTTCTCTGGCAGACTACTGGTGAAAATGTTTGCCTGAAGATCAGCAGGACACTCTCCCAAAGTTTTCACCAGATCATTATTCATTTTACACTTGCACTGAGCCTTGTTTAATCTAAATATGTTTTCCTCACTGACTTCACTTTTGATAGAGATTTTTCCAGCACTTTTTACATTTACTTTTTGGCAATTCTATCAATAAAGCATAGAGATCGGAAATTGCTGTGTTGAAACAGAAGTTATGATTAAAGTCATATACACATTTTCTTAAGACATTGTCTGTATGTTTATGGCCTTCAGTTTGTGCTAGTAAAATTAGGGAAATTTAGACTTAAACCAGATTCTTAAATTAGATCAGCAAACTACGTATCATTGCTTGATTCACTTGCTGTCTGTATGTTGAAATCAGCAGTACTCAATATATATTTCTTTCCTTCTTTTTTCTTAAGATTTTCAAAAAGACGTTACGATTTTGCTGAAAATAATTAAGTTATTTCAGCAGCTAGACTCCTGTTTATGGAATAATTGAAAAAAATTGGCCTAATGCTACATAGCAGCTATCAAATACAAATTCTTCATTTGAGGCCTAAAAATCATGTCCTTTTTATATTGCAACACATTTTCAACAAGTATACAGGAGCCTCCAAGACATCTGGTGCTTCTAAAAAGCTACTAACAACTTTGAAAGTTTCCAGTTTATTTAGAACAGTGATAGACTTTCATAACCCAGTGTTAATTCAAGCAAATTACTTTGATATTTCTGAGTTCTGAGCAGATAATTTCAAGCTTATCAACTATTAGAGTTTGATTGTATTTACCAATATCATTCAGACTATTAATGTTTAACTGTATTAAGAAGGTACTTTTATCTTTATTCATAATTTTAAAAAGCAAACAATTCTTATGGTTAACTTGTGTCCCATCTTGATCTTGAAGTACAGCATGCAAATGAGACATTCTCTCAACTTGTTACACATCTGACGCACTGTATAGATTGTGAACTTATTAAATACTTTTATGCAAATGTTCATCATGATTGTATGAATATATGTTTTCATTAATTTTTATCATTATTATTACATGACAAATATGTTTCTGTTCCTTGTGGTGGACCTTATCACCAGTCTCATTTTGCCTAATGACTTTTCAGTGCTTCTCCATTCTCCTTTTCTGCTTGACCACCTCATGGCAGTGGTTACTTTGTCACTTCACTTCACCTCTGAATAGTCCCATCTTCTCCAACTTTTCTTTTCTTTTGGGTCTAAAAACTGCCATTCCATTCCCCTTTGTCAGTCTCAGCTGACACCTGGTAAGCAGCTATTTTTCCAAATTTATTTGACGAAAGTATATATGATGATTCAAATGTTTTTTCCCTTACTTACTGTCACCTCTATGCTGTGACATTTCCATTAGCAGTTGTGGTCTCAGACCACAAATTATTTGGTTATGAACTGTAGATTAAAACTTAAGAAATTGCAAAAAGGTAGGAAATGGAGGAGATGGGACCTAGATAAGTTGAAAGGACTAAGGATGTTGAAAGTTTCAGAGGGAGCATCAGGCAACAATGGACTAGACGAGGGGAGAGGAATACAGTTGAAGACAAATGGGTAGTTCTGAGAGATGAAACAGTAAAGGCTGCAGAGGATCAAATAGGGAAAAAAACAAGGCCTAGTAGAAATCCATTGAGAACTTGAGCTGTTGAATTTAACTCATGAAAGGAGAAAACATAAAAATACAGGAAATGAAGCAGGCAAAAGGGAATACAAATGTCTAAAAAATGAGATTGATGACAATTGCAAAATGACTAAGCAGGAATGGCAAGATGATAAACATAGGGAAGTAGAATAATATATCATTAGGGGAAGGATAGATACCACCTAAAGGAAAATTAAATAGGTCTTTGGAGAAAAGAGAAACAGCAGTATGAGTAGCAAGAGCTCAGATGTTAGTCCATTCCTAAGCAAACAAGGGAAAATTGAAAAGTGGAAGGAGTACACGAGGCTCTATGCAACTTGAAGGGAATATTTATAGAACAGGAAGAGGATGTAGGTGAAGATAGAGTAGGATACGTTACTGCAAGAAAACTTTGATAGAGTATTGAAAGACCTAATTCGAAATAAGTCTCTGGGAGTAGATGACATTCGATCAGAACACGAATTCTTTACAGAAGAATGGAAAAACTGGCAGAAGCCAACCTCAGGCAACATGTGAGGCAATACTGACCCTACGACTTACCTTAGAAGATAAGTTAAGGAAAGGTATACCTACATTTATAGTATTTTCGGATGTAGAGTAAGCTTTTGGAGTGTTGACTGGAGCCCACTGTTTAAAATTCTGATGGTAGCAAGAGTGAAATGCAGGGAGCATAAGGCTATTCACAACTTTTGCAGAAATCAGATGGCAGTTATATGAGTTAATGGGCATGAAAGGAGAACAGTGATTGAGAAGGGAGTAAGAAATTGTTGTAGCCTATCTCTGACATTATTCAGTCTGTACATTGAAAAATGGTGAAGGAAATTAAAGAAAAATGTGGAGCAGGAATTAAAGTTCAAGGAGGAGTAATAAAAACGCTGAGGTTTGCCAATGACATTGTAATTCCGTTAGAGACAGCAAAGGACTTGGAAGAGCAGCTGAATGGAATCGAGAGTGTCTTGAAAAACAAATGTAAGATAAAAATCAACCAAAGAAAAACAAGGATAATGGAATGTAGTCAAGTTAAATCAGTTCATGCTGAGGGAAATATATTAGGAACTGAGACACTAAAAGTACTAGATGACTTTTGCTGTTTGGGCAGCAAAATAAATGATGATGGCCAAAGTAGAGAGGATATAAAATGTAGGTTGGCAGTGGCAAAAAAGTGTTTCTGAAGATAATAATTTTGTCAACATCAAATATAGATATAAGTACCTGGAAGTCTCTTCTGAAAGTATTTATGTGAAGTGTAGCTGTGTATGGAAGTGAAAAATGGACAATAAAGAGCTTATATAAGAAGAAGATAGAAGCTTTTGATATATGGTGCTATAGAAGAATGCTGAAGATTAGGTGGGTAGATCACATAACTAATGAGGATATACAGAATAGAACTGGGGAGAAAAATTTGTGGCACAACCAGACTAGGAGAAGGGACACAATCTGAGACATCAAGGGATCACCAGTTTAGGAATTGGGTGAAGTGTGTGTGTGTGTGTGAGGTGGCGGGGGGTAAAAATTGTACAGGGAGATCAAGAGATAAATATAGTAAGTAGTTTCAGAAGGATGTAGGTAGCAGTAGTTATTCGGAGATGGAGATACATGCAGTCTTTGTACTGAAGACCACCACAACAATAACAATTCTATCGTTTTCAGTACAAGAATAGGCATTTGAATTAATCATGGTAGAGATTGACTTTCAGTTTTGGAAACATTCTGCCCCTATGGAAGATACTATAATGTCAATAATGAATGAACTATTGGTGTGATAAAAGCAGGATATTTGAAAGATGTTTCAGCAGTTGGAAACTGGCTGTTTTTGTAAATTTATAAATAGTCATTCAGCAGCTTTGTCCCAAAATACTGCCAAGGAAGGTAGTGAATATGGTTTGCTCCCAGATAAAAATGAGAACTTACACATCTTCTGCTGAAAAAAATAATTTTAAAGCCATTACAAATGACTATTCCTCACAAAGAAAGGTACAAAATGGCAGTACTAGCTTCAAGTGTGTTTGCAGTGCACAAATATAATCTTAATAAATTGAAGTCATTTAAGAAATTAAAAATAGCCTTTATGGATTGTAGTATGCACTCCTTGGAATGACAATGCTAAATAAAATAACTAATGATGTTAAACTTAAGTACAGTGTGCCTCTAGGTTCTGGTTTGGGCCCAGTGTTGGTCTTGATATTTACCAGTGACCTAGAGTCATCCACCAACTACCAAAAATATATAAAATTTTAGAACGAAACAAATATTTTGATAGAGGGTAAACTGCCTACAAAATTGCACCACACACATTGCAGAATGGTTCACTAATAACAATGTTATTGTTAACACAGAGGAAACTGTTGCAATGCACCTACATACCACACAAAACAAGTATCTATTAACCTTCATCATAAAGTTATTTAATAAGCAATTAGGAACTGTAAAGTCAACAAAATTTCTAGAAATACAGATTCAGGATGACATGATGTGGAACACACACATCAGTTACACAAGCAAGAAGCTAAGGATATTATACTCTTGCTTAAAATATTGCTAGATGTGAAATGAAAGAAATATTGAAAGAATTGTATGATGCCCAAGCACAATTACTGCTATGATGTGGGATAACCTTTTGGGGCAACTCACCATTCAGCAAATGTTGTTTCATAACACTGAAGAGTAACATTAGGCTAATTGAAAATACTACATCCATAAATTCTGCAAACTCCTTTTTAAAGTACTCCAGATACTACCACTGCCATGCTTATACATTCTCGGAGGCTAAAAAACAACTTACTTTGCACAAATCAAGCAGTTCATGCTTATGACACCAGACAAAAATTGGACTTCGACAGTGAGTATGTAAGCACAACTCTCAGACAAAATTGCAAAAGATTTTACAATAAAATTCCTGTCCACATCAAGACAATAAAAGAAATCCAAAAATTCAAAGTGGGAACACAGGTGCTATTACACTGTAAACAAATCTGTTGACACAAATTTAAATTATTTCGTTTTTTGTATTATGTATCTCAAATTGCTTTTGCTGCCTATTGTACTATATATTATCTTGTGCTATTATTCTAATGTATTATATTCCAGTGATTTAGTGTGCTGTATTGTGCGCTAAAAATTATTTATGTTATTCAATCAATGTACAATGTATTTAAAACTGTATACTAATGAACAAAGTAAGCTATATCCAATGTCAAAACTTTGATGAATGGATACTTAATAAATATACTCTTTTGTAGTTGAAAATGCCCACTGAAGTTTTCCACCAATGATAGAACAGCTGTCCGCAGCTCGTGATCGTGCGGTAACGTTCTTGCTTCCCACGCCCGGGTTCCTGGGTTCGATTCCCGGAGGGGTCAGGGATTTTCTCTGCCTCGTGATGACTGGGTGTTGTGTGCTGTCCTTAGGTTTGTTAGTTTTAAGTAGTTCTAAGTTCTGATGACCATAGATGTTAAGTCCCATAGTGCTCAGAGCCATTTGAACCATTTTGTACAACAGATTATGTAAATTGCATCATCACAAAGGTGTTACGGAAATGTTGTGAAACTTACAGACAGGAATGAGAAGTGAGAGCACATGTCTGATGGAACATTTTTATGCTTTTCTTGTAGACCATGTCCTATAAAAATGTGAAGAATATAAGCAACACTTCTTACATCACAGCTACACAGTACATGGAGAAAACAAAAAGTTTTGACATCTTTCCCAGTGGATTAATGACATATGTCACAAACAAAAGCCTGTCCATTTATTCATAATGATTAGCACATGAGCAAGCTGGTAGAATTTCAGTTTACAAGCAATAATCTGTCACTTGTTTTAAGCCAGCTCACTTGACTAATACTAAACAAATGATCTTACAGAGTCCTAAGAATGCCTCCATTGGCTAGTGGTTAGCGCCACTGTAGAGTGACATACAAGTCAAGGATTGAGTTCTTGTTAGCCCCAGATTTTTATGCCATGTGTTTTTCCGGAATTGAGTCTACCTACACTTATGAGATCAAATAAGAAGCTGCTCGGTATAATTTTTAGTAAAACTGATACTTAACCTGTCCAGATAGGATCAAATAGAAAGCATTTGCTGAATTTGGGATCGATATGGTTTGTATTTATCTTTGTTGTATTAGACACCTCTAATGAATATTGATGACTAACAAGAGGAACACAGAGGGTTTGGAAAAGTTCACGAGTTTCCCAGAACTGTTGCAATGAACCCAATACTAATTTTTCACAGTACAGAAAATTACAAGTACTATTGTGGACTTATGCTAGGGTGCAAAACATAAGGACAACATTAGCTTTTGTGTGATGTGTCACAGCCAAGTTACATAGCTCACTGAAACTTCGATCTTATATAGAAAGAACTGCTGTGATATAGTGCAGAAGGTAGCTAAAAGAAATGAGCAATGAGATGAACAGAAATGACACCTGTATTCAAAGACAGTAATTACATTGAAGTAACTGTGATTATATGGTCCCATAGACATTACAACAAAATGGTTCAAGTTGGCTCTGAGCACTATGGGACTTAACTCCTGAGGCCATAAGTCCCCTAGAACTTAGAACTTCTTAAACCTAACCAACCTATGGACATCTCACACATCCATGCCCGAGGCAGGATTCGAACCTGTGACCGTAGCGGTCACACAGTTCCAGACTGTAGCACCTAGAGCCGCTTGGCCACCCAGGTCGGCGAGACATTACTACAGGTGGGATATTGTTTATAATAGAGTGCTTGATAACCATGTGTGGCGATGCATAGCTCTGCAATCCTGCATCCTGGCCACATTACATCCTCCAACTCTTAGTTCTCCATTCATGGATTCTCTTGTATCAAGAGGCATTCCACCAGTGCAGAGTGATGCAGTTGTGCATTGTCATCCATAAAAATGAATTCAGCTGTAATTACATACCTGAAAAGGCGCACATGGGGAAGTAGTACTGTGCCACAATAATACTGACCAGTGACTGTACTGTGTTCAAAAGTTTGTAAGTCAGTACACCCATGCAACATTATGCCCTCCCACACTATAACACCTGGACCATCAAGACAATTACTTTTGACAATGCTTCTGGTGCCTTACATACCCCCATATGGCGAGAGGCGAGACCGACCTGTGAGACATTACCCAGAATATGGCGACCTATTTTTTGTCACAGGTACAGCCACCGCCAGTAACGATTCAGCTTTCTGTCACAACAGGGTGGCTACCGAGAGGAGCAGCTTGGACTTCAATTCTACCACGTATGAAGGATACAACTACCCCCTTCTCCATGTGGGAGCTGGGTTCTGTGTTATTTGCAACTCATGACATGTCACCTGGTCACGACACTGTCCATTGTAGCACGGTATATGATGCCACCTCACGGGGCAGAACAAAGAAATCCTCCTCGCCCTTTTAATCTCATTTGGGTGGCAGGACACTTTGCCAATTCATGACGAGCAGCAATTAGAATTCCACTTTTAAGAAATCTAGGAAGGATCACACGTATCTGAGTAGTTACCATAGGGTGTAGTGTTTCCCTGACTAGCTGTCCTGGGGAGAATGCTCAACCACCGCCTCGTCTCGTTGTTAGATCCAGATTGCTCCTTATAATACAATTAACTGGTCAGAACTGCCGCTTTCAGAACAAAATTGCGGGAGTTTCTTTCTCAGCAGTTCCATATATCCTTGGGGATGTCGAATCCGAATTTTAAGTTTGTTGGTTTCACAAAAAAAAAGAAAAAAAGGCAAACAAACGTAAAACATTCGCAATTTTGTCAGTTTTTCAGTAATCTCTCTAAAACTATACGTTTTTCAACAAAGATGACCATTTTATACAAAATTAGTTAAATTCCTATATAATGCACCAGTCCGCTTTGATATTGTGACGAGCGGTATCGGCGTTACATCGTGCTAATAAAATAGCGATTCCTTGATCCTTGTGTGAAAACGTCAAAAACGACCACTCCGCCCCCCCCCCCCAATAACTCGAAAATTGTATATGGTATAAACAAAAACCCCTGTACTACGTGAAAGTACATTAATTTCGCGCTCCTAAAACGTCACGGCGCTTTATTCTCTTACGTCCATGAGTTGAATGGAACTACATTTGCCTGCCATCTGTCTCTTCCGCGTTGCGTGTCACAATTGTTTGTATCGAAATTTTGAGGGCAGCCTCGTCGGACACCCGAGACCTGTTGTCAGAGGTTCATCTGGCGTGGCACACCTGGTCTGTCCACCCCATAGCTTTATGAAACCTTACACTGAATGACTGAAGTCTGAATTATATAAATGAAAGATGAAAATCCCTTTATAACAATGAAAAGAGCGACAATTTGCACGAGAAATTAATTTAAAGTTGGTTGCGTATTAATTCCATTTTTATTTAGATGTGGAGATAAATATTTTTGTGAGTCTCCTGGAGGAGGCCAAACGCATTCCCTCCCCCCTAACGGGATGGTCCTAAGATTTATTTGTTGTTCACATTCTCTCTTCATTGTTCCCTCTTCCAGGTCCATTCCAGCGTCTCGCAGCCCATCTACTCTTATCTTGTGGTGGGTCGGTCAGCTCAGAATGACCAACACATCATGGTTGGATCTTAAAGGCTAAAATATTTTCTCGGTTTTCAATGCAGTTTCAAGCTTTTTTCGTTATGTGCATGCATGTCTCCTCGACTATGTAGTTTTTGACAGACTGTTAAAAGATGGGGCACAGACGAGTGCTGTGAGAGGAAAAGTATTGAAATCTTTCGTTCAAGACAGTACCAAGAGACAGGATGATAACACTGTAATATTTAGAAATATCCATGACAAATGCAGGAAGAATCACGTGACTGAAAAGTCAATTGCTACTTATTTGAACTGGGCTCAATAAAACCCTGAATCAAAACTGCTGCTAAAACTCACTGCTTTTCATCCGGAGAGGAGGTGCCTCTGCATTATGTCAAGAAACAAACCAAAAGGCTGACTCAAAACACGGTTTGGTGCACCCTGCGAGGAAAATAACCTTTAAAGAAAATGCGCTCACATTCACGAGAAGTATAAATTAAGGTTTCAAAAGTCATTAGACAGCGATATGCTCATATACAGATGATAAACACAAGGTATAAAAGGGTAAAAGGGCAATGCATTGGCAGAACTTTATTTGTACTCAGGTGAGTTATGTGAAAAGGTTTCCGATGTGATTATTGCTGTATGACGGGAATTAAGAGACTTTGAATACTTAATTGTAAAAGGTATTGGATGCATATGACATTCCATTTAGGAAATCGTTAGGGAATTCAATATTCCGAGATCCAAAGTGTCAAGAGTGTGCTGAGAACATCAAATTTTAGGCAGTACCTCTCACCACGGACAACGCAGTGGCTGACCCTGGCCTGGTCAGATGAGTCGAAGTTTCAGCAGGTAGGAGCTGATGGTAGGGTTCGAGTGTGGCGCGGAACTCCACAAAGTCATGGACCCAGGTTGTCAACAAGGTACTATGCAATCTGGTGGTGGCTCCACAATGGTGTGGTCTGTGTTTACATGGAATGAACTGGGTCCTCTGCTCCACGTGAACCGAACATTGACTGGAAATGTTGATGTTTGGCTACCTGGAGACCATTTGCAGCCATTCACGGTCTTCGTGTTCCCAAAAAATGATGGAATTTTTGTGGGTAACATTGCGCCATGGCGCTGGACCACAATTGCTTACGACTAGTTTGAAGAGCATTCTGGACAATCCGAGCGAATGATTTGGCCACCCTGATGGCCTGACATGGGTCACATCAAACGTTTGTACTTCATAATCGATAGGTCAGTTTGTGCACAAAATCATACGCCAGCAACACTTTCGAAATTATGTACAGCGATAGAGGCACCATAGCTCAGAATTTTTGCAGGGGACTTCCAATTATTTATTGAGTCCAGGCCACATCGAGTTGCTGCCCTATGCAGGGCAGAAGGAGGTATGACATGATACTAGGAGGTATCCCATGTTTGTTGTCACCGCTGTGTGGTACAGTGTGTATAGCCAGTTACTTACTTGGTAGTAGCTGATGCACAGTACAGTTTTCTGTCGCATGGAAACTCTGCTCCAGACCACACAGACTATCACTGCAGTTGGCAGACCCCTGGACGTGAGGTGGAAGATGCTATGCAAGCAGTTTACTGTTTCCTAGAAAAAACTGATGAGGAATGCCAGTGCACCATGGAAGAATTGATGGAGCATAATTGAAGGTGGTTTCTGTCTGTATCCAAGCAGTATTAGAAGCCATCTCCTTCAGAAATATGGCGATGATACTTTGGTTACAACAAGCGGCTATTACGTTGTATGTTTCATAGTCAATGGACAAAAAATCACTAATGAATGCTGGTATCAAGACGTTCTGAGGCGCTAGAAAAAGAATAAAAGCGTGCCATTGAGGAAGACATAAGATCGCATGTAATTTGACTCAACACTCCCACCCTGTGAAGAAAGCTTTCTACATGAAACTGAGGATCTCATTTCTGTGATTCTTCGAGTTTTAATGGATGCTGTGGTGCTCAGCAAAAAGCGAAAGGATCTCGAAAAATGGAAGAAAAAATCAGGAGCCGTTGCAGATAGCGTATGATTAGTGCTGTGCAGCCTGTGTCATTCGTCCCCCCTCTTCAAATCGGCTTAGCAGTATTTCTTTGCAAAGACAGATGTCCTTTCTTCCATGGAGTTTTGTTCCTTGTGCATGAAGCAACTCCATTCTACACCTACATCTACATCCATACTCCGCAAGCCACCTGACGGTGTGTGGCGGAGGGTATCCTGAGTACCTCTATCGGTTCTCCCTTCTATTCCAGTCTCCTATTGTACGTGGAAAGAAGGATTGTCGGTATGCTTCTGTGTGGGCTCTAATCTCTCTGATTTTATCCTCATGGTCTCTTCGCGAGATATACGTAGGAGGGAGCAATATACTGCTTGACTCTTCGGTGAAGGTATGTTCTCGAAACCTTAACAAAAGCCCGTACCGAGCTACTGAGCGTCTCTCCTGCAGAGTCTTCCACTGGAGTTTATCTATCATCTCCGTAACGCTTTCGCAATTACTAAATGATCCTGTAACGAAGCGCGCTGCTCTCCGTTGGATCTTCTCTATCTCTTCTATCAACCCTACCTGGTGCGGATCCCACACTGCTGAGCAGTATTCAAGCATTGGGCGAACAAGCGTACTGTAACCTACTTCCTTTGTTGTCGGATTGCATTTCCTTAGGATTCTTCCAATGAATCTCAGTCTGGCATCTGCTTTACCGACGATCAACTTTATATGATCATTCCATTTTAAATCACTCTTAATGAGTACTCCCAGATAATTTATGGAATTAACTGCTTCCAGTTGGGGACCTATTTTGTAGCTAAATGATAAGGGACCTATATTTCTATGTATTCGCATCACATTACACTTGTCTACATTGAGATTCAATTGCCATTCCGTGCACCATGCGTCAATTCGCTGCAGATCCTCCTGCATTTCAGTACAATTTTCCATTGTTGCAACCTCTCGACACACCACAGCATCATCTGCAAAAAGCCTCAGTAAACTTCCGATGTCATCCGCCAGGTCATTTATGTATATTGTGAATAGCAACGGTCCTATGACACTCCCCTGCGGCACACCTGAAATCACTCTTACTTCGGAAGACTTCTCTCCATTGAGAATGACATGCTGCGTTCTGTTATCTAGGAACTCCTCAATCCAATCACACAATTGATCTGATAGTCCGTATGCTCTTACTTTGTTCATTAAACGACTGTGGGGAACTGTGTTAAACGCCTTGCGGAAGTCAAGAAACACGGCATCTACCTGTGAACCCGTGTCTAAGGCCCTCTGAGTCTCGTGGACGAATAGCGCGAGCTGGGTTTCACACGACCGTCTTTTTCGAAACCCATGCTGATTCCTACAGATTAGATTTCTAGTCTCCAGAAAAGACATTATATTCGAACATAATACGTGTTCCAAAATTCTACAACTGATCGACGTTAGAGATATAGGTCTATAGTTCTGCACATCTGTTCGACGTCCCTTCTTGAAAACGGGGATGACCTGTGCCCTTTTCCAATCCTTTGGAACGCTTCGCTCTTCTAGAGACCTACGGTACACCGCTGCAAGAAGGGGGGCAAGTTCCTTCGCGTACTCTGTGTAAAATCGAACTGGTATTCCATCAGGACCAGCGGCCTTTCCTCTTTTGAGATGTCATAGATAATGCCTGTTAACCAACGAGAACTTTGCCAGATGATCTGCGACACCATTTGCAGCATTCAAACTCTCGATGTACGAAACACATTTCACAGAATGGGAAGGGATTTTATTACTTCTCTTCAAATCACATTAATCATGGAATGGACACACACAGCAAAAGAACGTACCAGCGTGACTTCAAACACTTTGTTACAGGAAATGTTCAAAATGTCCTCCATTAGCGAGGATACATGCATCCACCCTCCGTCGCATGGAATCCCTGATGCGCTGATGCAGCCCTCGAGAATGGCGTATTGTATCACAGCCGTCCACAATAAGAGCACGAAGAGTCTCTACATTTGGTACCGGGGTTGCGTAGACAAGAGCTTTCAAGTGTCCCCATAAATGAAAGTCTAGAGGGTTGAGGTCAGGAGAGCGTGGAGGCCATGGAATTGGTCCGCCTCTACCAATCCATCGGTCACCGAATCTGTTGTTGAGAAGCGTACGAACACTTCGACTAAAATGTGCAGGACCTCCATCGTGCATGAACTTCATGTTGTGTCGTACTTGTAAAGGCACATGTTCTAGCAGCACAGGTAGAGTATCCCGTATGAAATCATGATAACTTGCTCCACTGAGCGTAGGTGGACGAAACTAAAATGAGCTCTAACATGGAAATTAAGCGTTTCCGGACACATGTCCACATAACATCTTTTCTTTATTTGTGTGTGAGGAATGTTTCCTAAAAGTTTGGCCGTACCTTTTTGTAACACCTTGTATACAGTTACAGAACATTCCAGTATAATGAGTCTTAATATTTGTGGATACCTGTAGAATGTACTCGAACCGAAAATAGAAATTAAAAATATGCATACAACCGTGTAGTATCATAACCACCACACGATTCTTCTGCTACAATATTCATAGCTGTCATCACCTTCTTACTTTGGAATTGGAATTTTTATATTATTCTTGGAGTCTGATTGTATTTCCCCAGTGTCATACATCTTGCTCACTACATGGAAGAGTTTTGTCATGCCTGGCTCTCTGAAGGCTTTCAATAGTTCTGACGGAATGCCATGTACTCCAGGGGCCTTGTTTTGGCTTAGGTCTTGATAAAATTCTTCTCGCAGTATCTTATCTCCCATCTCATCTTCATCTACGTCGTCTTCCATTTCTGTAATATTGCCTCCAAGTTCGACACCCTTGTACAGATCCTTCTACCTTTCAGCCGCGCGATCTCAGGCTCCTTGCCACGGTTCGCGTGGCTCCTTCGGACAATTGTGTGTTGTCGTGAGCATAAATTAGTTTAAGTTAGATTAAGTAGCGTATAGGACTTGGGACCGATGACCTCAGCAGTTTGATCCCATAGGAACGTACCACAAATTTCCAGTTTTTCCCCCTTTCAGCTTTCCCTTCTTCGCTTAGGACTAGTTACCATCTGATATTCATACAGCTACTTCTCTTTTTTCTGAAGGCCTCTTTAATTTTTCTGAGGCAGTGTCTATCTTTCTCCCAATGGTGTATGATTCTAGCTCCTTGCATTAGTCCCCTATGGTTACGGCGGAGGTTCGAGTCCTCCCTCGGGCATGGGTGTGTGTGTTTGTCCTTAGGAAAATTTAGGTTAAATGTGACTAAGCTTAGGGACTTATGACCTTAGCAGTTAAGTCCCATAAGATTTCACACACATTTGAACATTTTTGATTAGTCCCCCAGTCACTCGCGGTTAGCTATGTTGCTCTTCATGTCAGTCTCATATTTTAGACGTCTGTATTCCCTTTCGCCTGCTTCATTTGGTGCATTTTATATTTTCTCCTTTCATCAATTAAATTAAATACCTCCTGTGTTATCCAAGGATTTGTACTAGGCCATGTCTTTTTACCTATTTGATCCTCTGCCGACTTCGCTGATTCATCTCTCAAAGCTATCCATTCGTCTTAAAATCTATTAATTTCCTCTTTTCTAGCCAATTGTTGCAGATTGCTCCCTCCGAAACTCTCAGAAATCTCTGGTTCTTACAAATTATCGAGATCCCATCTCCTTAATTTCCTACATTTTTGCAGTTTCTTCAGTTTTATTCTTACGTTCATAACTAATAAATTGTTGTCAAAGTCCACATCTGCAATTACAGTTTAAAATCTTGTTCCGAAATCTCTGTCTAACCATTATATAATCACTCTGGAACCTCCCATTGTTTCTTAAACAAGCGTTAGCAATGCTTAAATTATGCTCTGCTAAAAATTCTGCCAGGCAGCTTCCTCTTTCATTCCTTTCCCCCATTCCAAATTCACCTACTATTTTTCCTTCTCTTCGTTTACCTATTGTCGAATTCCAACACCCCATAACAATTAACTTTCGTCTCCCTTAACTACCTGAATAATTTCTTTTATCTCATCATGCAGTTCATCAATCTCTTCATCATTTATGGAGCTAGTTAGTACATAAACCACTACTGTTGTGGGAGTGCCGGCCGATGTGACCAAGCGGCTCTAGGCGCTTCAGTCTGGAACCGCGCGACCGCTACGGTCGTAGGTTCAAATCTTGCTTCGGGCTTTGATGTGTGTGATGTCCTTAGGTTAGTTAGGTTTAGGGTGACCAGATGCAATTGTTTAAAAAGGAGGACAAACAACTTCAAAAAGGAGGACAAAGGAAGAAAAAAAGAGGACACATCAAACGGATCAACTGCAGATGAGAATACCACTCGTCAGCTTTGGACAAGTCACGTGACTGCCGGGAATTACCGGTAAACTAGTAGTTAATTGTTACTGATGGTCAGGTGGTGGTTAACTGAGTAATATAAAAAAAATAAAAATATTGATTGTGGTGACAGTGTGGCGTCAAGTGTTTTGTTATGTCAACAACATGGAATTGTTTACAAAGCGAAAAACGTAAGACCATTCACCTCCCTTCGTTCGACGAATTTTCGAAATTTGGTAGAAAATCCGAAGAAATTCTGGTCGTATGTAAAGTACACAAGCGGCAAGATGCAGTCAATACCTTCGCTGCGCAGTGCCGATGGTACTGTTATCGACGACTGTGCCGCTAAAGCGGAGTTATTGAACGCAGTTTTCCGAAATTCCTTCACCAGGGAAGACGAATGGAATATTCCAGAATTTGAAACACGAACATCTGCTAGCATGAGTCTCTTAGAAGTAGATACCTTAGGGGTTGCGAAGCAACTCAAATCGCTTGATACGGTCAAATCTTCAGGTCCAGATTGTATACCGATTAGGTTCCTTTCAGATTACGCTGATACTATAGCTTCCTACTTAGCACTCATATACAACCGCTCGCTCACCGATAGATCTGTACCTTCAGATTGGAAAATTGCGCAGGTCGCACCAGTGTTCAAGAAGGGTAGTAGGAGTAATCCATTTAACTACAGACCTATATCATTGACGTCGGTTTGCAGTAGGGTTTTGGAGCATATACTGTATTCAAACATTATGAATCACCTCGAAGGGAACGATCTATTGACACGTAATCAGCATGGCTTCAGAAAACATCGCTCTTGTGCAACGCAGCTAGCTCTTTATTCGCACGAAGTAATGGCCGCTATCGACAGGGGATCTCAAGTTGATTCCGTATTTCTAGATTTCCGGAAAGTTTTTGACACCGTTCCTCACAAGCGACTTCTAATCAAGCTGCGGAGCTATGGGGTATCGTCTCAGTTGTGCGACTGGATTCGTGATTTCCTGTCAGGAAGGTCGCAGTTCGTAGTAATAGACGGCAAATTATCGAGTAAAACTGAAGTGATATCAGGTGTTCCCCTGGGAAGCGTCCTGGGACGTCTACTGTTACTGATCTATATAAATGACCTGGGTGACAATCTGAGCAGTTCTCTTAGACTGTTCGCAGATGATGCTGTAATTTACCGTCTAGTAAGGTCATCCGAGGACCAGTATCAGTTGCAAAGCGATTTAGAAAAGATTGCTGTATGGTGTGGCAGGTGGCAGTTGGCGCTAAATAACGAAAAGTGTGAGATGATCCACATGAGTTCCAAAAGAAATCCGTTGGAATTCGATTACTCGATAAATAGTACAATTCTCAAGGCTGTCAATTCAACTAAGTACCTGGGTGTTAAAATTACGAACAACTTCAGTTGGAAGGACCACATAGATAATATTGTGGGGAAGGCGAGCCAAAGGTTGCGTTTCATTGGCAGGACACTTAGAAGATGCAAGTCCACTAAAGAGACAGCTTACACTACACTCGTTCGTCCTCTGTTAGAATATTGCTGCTCGGTGTGGGATCCTTACCAGGTGGGATTGACGGAGGACATCGAAAGGGTGCAAAAAAGGGCAGCTCGTTTTGTATTATCACGTTATAGGGGAGAGAGTGTGGCAGATATGATACACGAGTTGGGATGGAAGTCATTACAGCATACACGTTTTTCGTCGCGGCGAGACCTTTTTACGAAATTTCAGTCACCAACTTTCTCTTTCGAATGCGAAAATATTTTGTTGAGAACAACCTACATAGGTAGGAATGATCATCAAAATAAAATAAGAGAAATCAGAGCTCGAACAGAAAGGTTTAGGTGTTCGTTTTTCCCGCTCGCTGTTCGGGAGTGGAATAGTAGAGAGATAGTATAATTGTGGTTCGATGAACGCTCTGCCAAGCACTTAAATGTGAATTGCAGAGTAGTCATGTAGATGTAGATGTAGATGTAGACGTGCCGCTACCAACATCTACAATTCAAGCAGAAGCTGACTACATGTAAACTGCACTTTCACCTTTCCGAACACAAATAAATTGAATGACTATGAAACAGTAAATAAAACCATGACAGTTAATCTGTCGAGTTATTTCTTACCTTTATTGGCCACTGAGAAGTACATTCCAGCTCCACATATCTTTACATTCCGCTTCAAATTCATTTCTCCCTTTCTTAAAAGCCGGATATTTGCAGGAAAGGACATCACAAAATGTACACTTTCGTCCAGGCATAGCCAAATATTTTACGTAACTCACTGGGTTAAAAATTATACTCACAAATCACACGTGCACTACAGGAAGCCAAGCCAATACAAAGCGAAGATACGAAACGAAAATTTTAAATATTCGATATTTGCATTCGCTTACAGGTGATCAACGATAACATCAACGATCCTGGTGCCATCTACTAACACCACCTTCTTGCGTGTTTATCACGAAGGCTGTGCCAATAGTTAAAGTATTTAAGAAAGGAGCAATAGAACGGGACGAATTGTAAATTTAACTGCATTACGCTCAACTTTGCGAAAAAGCCGGACACTGTAAAAATCCGCCCGGACACCAGACAAAAAACTAAAAAGGAGGACGTGTCCGGATTAATCCGGACGTCTGGTCACCCTAGTTAGGTTTAAGTAGTTCTAAGTTCTAGGGGACCGATGACCTCAGATGTCAAGTCCCACAGTGGTCAGAGCCCATTTGAACCATTTTTTGTGGTGGGTGTGGGCTTCGTGTATTCTTGGCTATGGTAATGTTCATAGTAACTCACCTACATTCGTATTTTCTTAATCATTGTTAAATATACTCCTGGATTACCTATATTTGATTTTGTAACTGTAGCCCCCATATTACCTGACCAGAAGTCCTGTTGTTCCTGCCACATAACTTCGCTAATATCCACTATATCTAACTTCAACCTATCCATTCACTTTTTAACTTCTTAACCTAACTGCTCGATTAATGGGTCTTACATTCCACACTTCAATCCCTAGAACACCAGTTTTGAGTCTCCCGATCACGACATCCTTGTGAGTAGTCCACACCCAGAGGTCCGAACGGGTGCTATTTTGCCTCCGGAATATTTTACCCAAGAAGATGCCATCATCATTTAACCCTCGGGAAAAATTACGGTTGTAGTTTCCTCTAGCTTTCAGCCATTCACAGTACTAGCACAGTTAGTCTGTTTTGCTTGATGTTACAAGGCAAGCTCAGGCAATCATCCAGATTGTTGCTGCTGAAACTAGTGAAAACGCTGCTGCCCTCTTAGGGAACCACATGTTTGTCTGGCCTCTCAATAGATACCCCTCCGTTATTACAACTGTATTTGCAATTTACCAACTGAGCTACCCAAGAACGAGTCACGCACCGTCCTCACAACTTTGGTAGAGCACGTGCCCGCAAAACGCAAAGGTTCCGAGTTCGAGTCTCGGTCCGGCACACAGTTTTAATCTGCCAGGAAGTTTCATATTAGCGAACACTCCGCTGTAGGGTGAAAATTTCATTCTAGAAACAACCCCCAGGTTGTGGCTAAGCCATGTCCCCGCAGTATCCTTTCTTCCAGGAGTGCTAGTTCTGCAAGGTTCGCAGGAGGGCTTCTGGAAAGTTTGGAAGGTAGGAGACGAGATACTGGCAGTAGTAAAGCTGTGAGGACGGGGCGTGAGTCGTGCTTGGGTAGCTCAGTTGGTAGAGCACTTGCCTGCGAAAGGCAAAGGTCCCGAGATGTCTTTCGCCGTATACAATGTCCATGCAAGTAATGGATATGGATCACACGTCACGGCTTATGTAGTGCTCTGCAACTGACGACCTGCAAACAATCAGTGTCCTTCGCTATATATAATGCCCATGCAAGTAATGGCTATGGATCACAAGTGACATCTGTACCAGTGTCCGTCTACTACTGTAAGGCTCAGGCTGGCAGGAGCGGCGCTTATGTCCTCTTCTTGTAGAGGCCGCTCCTGTCGTGGTGCGGTCCTAGCCAGCGAACTATTGGCTGACGTCGTCTCACAGCCTCCTCTGCTCTTGCCTTCTTTATTTGTGCCGACATTTGTCGCTACGCCAGAACAGATTATACCACATGCTCGGATATTTCAGAGACACCCCACAAATTATGTTGGTGCAACACCATGTGCAATCTCTATAATAGGAAAGATTATGCAGTGGCATTCTCACTGATATACAGCATTCTTGCGAATATGGATTCGGTAGTTTGAGAAGGGCCATGCCGTACTTTCTATGTTCGCCTGCATGACTACTCTCAATTCATTCCTAAGTGCCTGACGTTCCAATTTAAGTTGTTCCTAATTATAGTCCCTAGGTATTTAGTTGAACTGATGGGCTTTACAGTTGTGTAATTTACCGTGTAACCGAAATTTAACGGATTACTTTCAGCACTCATGTGGTGACTCACACTTTTCGTCAACTGTCACTTTTCTCGCCATACGGATATCTTCTCTAAATCATATTTCATTTGATTTTGATCATCTGATGACTTTACTACACGGTAAACAACTCAGTCATCAGCAAACAATACAAGTGTGACGCTCAGGTCGTGTCCTAAATCGTTTGTATGGATTAGAAATGGAAGAGGGCTACCTCGGGGAACGCCAGATATAATTTCCATTTTACTAGGCGGCTTTCCGTCAATTACTTAATACTATGACCTTTCTGACAGAAATCACGAACCCACTCGCAAAACGGAGGTGATACTAGACATGCAAGCGGTTTGATTGAGGGATTGTGCCAAAAGCCTTTTGGAAATCTAATAATATATAATCTGTTTGATGTCCCCTGTCGATAGCACTCATTCATTGCTTCGTGTGAATAAAGAGCCAGCTGTGTTTTACCAGAACGGTTCAAAATGGTTCAAATGGCTCTGAGCACTATGGGACTTAACTTCTGAGATCATCAGTCCCCTAGAACTTAGAACTAATTAAACCTAACTAACCCAAGGACATCACACACATCCATACACGAGGCATGATTCGAACCTGCGACCGTAGCGGTCGCGCAGTTCCAGACTGTAGCGCCTAGAACTGCTCGGCCTCACCGGCCGGCGCTCCAGCTAATCGGGACCCCACAGCCTGCCCTCTTCGGAACTCTATTAGGTCTTTCTTTGCACATCGTCCTCGTCCTCTGAATGCAGATACGAAGTATGCACTATTCCTCCACAACCTGCACTGATTGCTAGTCCGTACTGAACACGTAAAGTCCGGCGCGACACGTGCCTTACCTGCGTTTTTGACCGTCAAACACAACCATCCCATTACTACCACTGTTCATATTAATTTGCTTATCCCCTGTACGCACGCCTTTTGGTGTCACACTACGGACTGCTATATTATCAAACGCCTGCCGCATTTACGTCATAGAATAGTATGTTGCTTGATTACGCTATTTTCATCAGTATGGTAAGTATATATCTTCATTCGACTACAACCAACAATGTTCATGGAAGTTGTTGTTTGAGCTCCGTTTTTCCTGTTATATGTATTTATTTAAGTATGATGGGCAGTGAGATGTAATGCAGGGTTGGCTTAAGATTGGGAAAAACTGAAAATGTGCATTATATTGTCACGTTACGAATCACACCACCATACATACCGCCCTTCGTTTAACTACTTCCCGCGTGCAGTTTCACTTCTGGACATTGCAATTCCATCACCATGAAGGCGGCACGCAGTGAACTTCGAACTGGTGTGGATTTAGAGGCCGCTCCTGTCTTGGTGCGGTCCTAGTCAGCCAACTATTGGCAGACGTCTCACAGCCTTCTCTGCTCTTGCGTTCGTCCGCCGCTCGTGGTCGTGCGGTAGCGTTCTCGCTTCCCACGCCGGGGTTCCCGGGTTCGATTCCCGGCGGGGTCAGGGGTTTTCTCTGCATCGTGATGACTGGGTGTTGTGTGATGTCCTTCGTTAGGTTTAAGTAGTTCTAAGTTCTAGGGGACTGATGACCATAGATGTTAAGTCCCATAGTGCTCAGAGCCAGCCAGTCTGCTCTTGCGTTCTTCATTTTACTGCGGGCGTTTGTCGTTACTCCGGAACATTCCTCCCCCCAAAGTCGACGGACCGTTGTCGTGTAGGGAGTGCGACCATGGCGGGGGGAGGCCGGAGTGTGGGCGCATCGCTGGACGGGAAGCTGTGGTTGCAGGGGACGTCAAGCTTCCGGTCGTACCTCACCATCCGGCCTATACTCTGGCATAAACGTCCTCCAGAAAAGGACCAGAAGAGTAGGTGTCCACCTCCAGCTGCCATGAACCGGATGAAGAAGGCGGAGACTGCTGCGGTGTGGGCGGGTCCAGCTCCATCGTTAGGACGAGAGGAGGCGGAGGAGGCGAAGATTCCATCTCCATGGGGTTGTCCCGTGGTGTCGTGATGACACCCTCTGGCGGCTGCTGTGGCCGCGGTGCCCTCTGGACCCGTGAATCTGGTGGAAGAGACACTGAAAGATCATCGTGCACATTACAGGGGCGAGGTCGATTTTGACGTCGGCGATTGCAAGCCATCTGGACTCGAAAGAAGGTGCTGTAACTGGGCTTCCTCTCTTTTGATGCTAGTCAATTGTCAGGATGAGCATTACTGCAAAGGGCATTTGATTCTAAAGCATTATGTCAGGGTGAAAAACGCTGAATAAATTACTTTTTCTCTCTTAACAACATGTGGGCAGGGTGGGTTCGTCCTTGGCTCGGGTATGAGGTAGAGTGAAACAGCATTTTTACATGAGATAACTTTTATTGAAAGATTTGTACAATGGTTTCCTTACTGGATTGTTCTGGCTGGGAGAGCGGATGCTGTGTCGTTTCCGAAGCCATCATGCTCCGTGAGCGGCGGCGTCTGATTACGCCTGGCGGTGTGTATCTCGTGTCGCCGTCTCGCCCAGTTGACTGGAGACGCGCCTCGTGCGGTGGCCCGTTTAATTGTTAAGAACGAAGTCGTGAATCGGATGGTGATACCTTGGATGTTGTGCGTCGGCCAGCGGGGTGGCGCGGCGGGGGAGGCCAGTGTCCCGGACTCGAACAACGGCCTCCAGCTTGCCAGTCTTCGGCTGTCAGATCTTCATCTCTAGCTTACAGGTGACTGCTGATGTGAGGCCGTCGCCTTCCCGTCCTCACGAATCACCGGGTAGGTAAAAATCAGTCTTCAAATACCTTCTAACTTCTGTCTTCTGGCGGCGAGGCTGCTGCTTGCTATTTCATTACAGCGGCGGACTTGGTGCTTCTGTGTACGATGTAGTCTCTTCCTGCATGATGGTCTTCAGCACCGAAACTGAACTGAAAACTACTCTTGTCGGGCCCACTGCGTCTCGCGTATTTATTCACTTCACTTCAGTGGAGGTGAACGACTTCACGGTCATTGCCTCTTCTGTCACGTTGAAAAGCTTCTCGAAGAATCTTCTAAACGTCGGTCATTGGCTCTTGGAATGTAGGCGAGGGCCTTCGATCACATGAGAAAATTGAGAAACACGTGAGCCGGTCGGGGGATGGCCTGACGGCTGAATCGACAGCTTCCGCGTGTGTGGGGAGGGCGATGGCTTCTATGTCCGCTGTCTGCCAGTGTGTAATTCTTCTAAACTAAACTAAATTATTCAACTATTTTCTAATTTCTGCTTCACTTCACATTCATTTCACTAATTCATTTACCTATCTTAAGTACCACTCAACAGTACTTGCAAGTGCCAAGTCGGCGGACGATCTCACCTCGAGCCCTCCGTCTGCTGCCACTAAAAATCCTGTCGGATGCTGAGGAGGGTAGAGCAGGTACAGCAGCGTCCATTAGCCGCGGCCATGAAGCAATTCCGCCGGCGAAGGTCCATCTCGTGAGTACGAACGATAGGAAGTGGAAACAATTGCAATGCTTGATCCATGGTGTGTGCGGAGCGAAGTTTGGCCATCTGCTGCTTGAAGGTTCTGACAGAACGTTCCGATTCGTCGCTTGACTGTGGATGGAACGGTGCACTAGTGAGATACTATATGTCACTGTGTTAACAGAATGTTTCAAATTCATTTGACTTGAACTGAGGTCCGTTGACTGACACTATTACTTCAGGTAAATTTTCGAGGCAAAAAATAAGGGAAAACACCTGAATTCTGCTACGTGACGTTGTCGAGTTTACTGGCACAGCAAAAGGAAACGTGCTATACGAGTCAATCAAAATAAACCAGAGAGTGTTCCAAAAAGGTCCCGCAAAGTCTATGTGCACACGTGACTGAGATTTAGGCCAAGCAGAGAATTTTTGTGGCGGAGCGGACTGATTTTCCGCACATGCTTTACACTGTGACGTCATCCTCTCTATTTGGGTGTCCATACCCCGCCAAGTACTGTGTCGACTCGCTAACTGTTTCGTACGAGCAATCCCCCAGTGTCCTTGGTGAAGTAACCGCAACACTTCCTTTTGCAAAGGTTTAGGGATCAACTCACGTGACTGTCCACTGTCATTTTAAACAAGAATTACACCTTTCTGTACAGCGAGACTATGTCGACGTGCAAAGTATCGGCGCACTACAGAGTTCTTTATGCTATTCAATGAGAGAGGCGAAGATGTGCGAATGTATCTTAGCAAAATGTTAAAATCTGAATCAGCTTCAGTGGCCTGTGGCATTTGCTTCTAGTTCAGTGGAAAAGATGGAACCAATTCAGAATTCTGAGCATCGATGTGACAACGAGATGCAGCAGAAGCGTCAGAATCTGTATCAGGGACAATCGGAAGACGTGAAAGTTCAAATGGCTCTAAGCACCATGAGACTTAACATCTGAGGTCATCAGTCCCCTAGACTTAGAACAACTTAAACCTAAGTAACCTAAGGACATCACATACATCCATGCCCGAGGCAGGATTCAAACCTGCGACCGTAGCAGCAGCGCGGTTCCGGACTGAAGCGCCTAGAACCGCTGGGCCACAATGGCCGGCGGAAATTACGTGACTTGTGCGTGGACATCTGGTCCGACATACCTCCACAAACCTACCAACAATCTGTCGAATCCATGAGACGCAGAATCGGTGCCGTAATGCTTTTCAGAGATGAATCAAGAAGTTATTAAGAAGGATGTCATAATATTTTGGCTCCGCAATAAGTTTAACCGCTGCGGGGACGCAGTGGCTAGCGTCGCGACTTTTCACTTTTGCTCTCCGGGTTCGAAACTCGGTTGTTGGTTTTATTTTATTTTCTTCCTCTGCCAATTTCCATAGAAGATTAGTATGCGAATGTTTCGTATCAAACTAGGGGATACAAGGGCGTTACAGTAATTGTGAAATTGCAAGTGTGTTTCACAATCAGTGTCATAAATTTACTAAGTAATATATTTCTATGGTATTTTGAGGGTTTCAATCATTTTAATTGCTCCTGTTCTTACATTTCATTCTTACATCATTTCTTATATTCATTCTTACATTTTATTCTTCTTCAGGAAGTTTTTGTCCATCCCCTCGGATGTTACCGATCGTAGGAGCATTGGACACAGAAATTCCGAACACCATGAGCACCGAGTGAGGGCAGGTATACCACAGTGGCATATCTTCATTTGAATCTCATTCGGGAAAAAACGTCTTTAACATTGCTGAACATTTCATGTGTTGCCAATAATTTCACGGCAAACCACACTTAAGGATCATTTTCCCCAAAACTGGTGCTGTAGATACACTATAGAAATTTTACCGAAAAAAATTTCGAATAACTTCCTCATCCATTTATGCTTTTATTGAATTGATTCAACAGACATTTAGTAGATGCATAGGAACAGCATTGTTTCAACATACAATGGAAAACATATGTACAATAATCTTTTACGGACCTAGATAAATGCAAAACAAAAACAAATTGAAAACAATAACCGGGTTTCGAGCGCAAATGTGTGGCGCCTCGACGCTAGGCATTGTACCACCGCTTTGGTTCAACTTATTACGCTCTAAAAGCCATGTAAACTACGTCGAAAACTTTGACCTCCGTTTTCTCAGAAACAGTGAGCATTTAGGGATAAGTCGAGACACGTGTTCGTTATTATGATTCATCTTTCAGTGAAAGAAGCTTCTGGGAAATCGGGTGATGGCACTTGCCGTGTTCTCCTCTTAGCATCTAGATACGCTACAGGCACGGTTCTACACACCAAGTCAACTTGAACAACCGCTCTTGGGACCCTAGCACGCCTCTGGGTTCACTCCTTTCTATTGAAACCAGAGTGCAGCTCACTTGTGTTTCCCGGTAACGCGTGTCCAGCGGTCGGCCTCGCCTCCAGGATTCTGAACAGTTCAAAGTATCGCCGCTCTTCCAATGGAGCACTGTGCCACCATAAACTGATGATAAAATCTGAACAATTTACCTTCCTTTGTTAGGCCCTTTTACATAATAATGATGTTATATTTTAAATGTCTGTTTGCTTAACACTTGAAACATGGTTTTATCGTCTGTTTGAAAGCTTTTGATAATAATTTTATATGGTTTTATAAGATTTAATGCACACTTGCCTTTCAGTTGTTGAACACTTTATTACAGACTATAATTACAATTTGTATATATGCGTGTTCAATTCCTTCCAGGTCATCAGTATTGTAAGGCGTCGGATTTTATGAACGTCTTACGTGAAGAAATTACACTGAAGCACCAAAGAAACTGGTACAGGAATGCATATTCAAATAAAGAGACATTTAAACAGGACAGTAGGGAACGCCTATGTACGACAACAAGTGTGTGCCGCAGTTGTTAGATCGGTTACAGCTGCTACAATGGCAGGTTATCAAGACTTAAGAAAGTTTGAATCTGGTGTTATAGTCGGCGCACGAGCCATGGGACACAGCATCTCCGAGGTAGCGATGAAGCGGGGATTTTCCCGTACGACCATTTCACAAGTTAACCGTGAACATCAGGAATCCGGTAAAACATCAAATCTCCGACGTTGCTGCGGTAGGAGAAAGATCCTGCAAGAACGAGACCAATGACGACTGAGAAGAATCGTTCAACATGACAGAAGTACAACCCTTCTGCAACTGCTGCAGATTTCAATGCCCGGCCAACAAGTGTCTGCTTGAGAACCATTCAACGAAACATCATCGATATGGGCATTCGGAGCCGAAGGCCCACTTTTGTAGCCTTGATGACTGCATGGAGCAAAGCTTTACGCCACGCCTGGGGTCGTCAACACCGACATTGTACAATTCACGCCTGGAAACATGTTGCATGGTCGGACGAGTCTCGATTCAAATTGTATCCAGCGGATGGACGTGTACGGGTATGGAGACAACCTCATGAATCCATGGACCCTGCTTGTCAGCAGGGGTCAGTACAAGCTGGGGGAGGCTCTGTAATGGTGTATGGCGAGTGCTGTTGGAGTGATATGGGATCCTTATAAGACTAGATACGACTCTGAGAAGTGACACGTACATAAACATCGTGTCTGATCACTTGCAATCCATTCATGTCCATTGTGCATTACGACGAACTTGGGCAATTCCAGCAGGACAATGAGATATCCACACGTCCAGAATTGCTACAGAGTGGCTCCAGTAACTTTATTCTGAGTTTAAACACTTACACTGGCCACCAAACTCCCCAGACATGAACTTTATTGAGCATATCTGAAATGCCTTGCAACGTGCTGTTCAGAAGAGATCTCCACCCCCTCGTACTCTTAAGGATTTATGGACAGCCCTGCAGGATTCATGGTGTCATTTCCCTCCAGCAGCACTTCAGACATTAGTCGAGTCGATGCCACGTCGTGTTGCCGTACTTCTGCGTGCTTGCAGGGGCCCTACACGACATTAGGCAGGTGTACCAATTTCTTTGGTTCTTCAGTGTAGAACACCACTTGTATTTTAATTACGCTAAGAATTCGAGTACAAGTTTACTGCCCATTAAAATTGCTACACCCCGAAGATGACGTGCTACGACGCGAAATTTAACCGATAGGAAGAAGATGCTGTGATGTGCAAATGATTAGCTTTTCAGAGCATTCACACAAAATTGGCGCCGGTGGCGACACCTACAACGAGCTGGCATGAGGAAGGTTTCCAACCGATTTCTCATACACAAACAGCAGTTGACCGGAGTTGCCTGGTGGAACGTTGTTGTGATGCCTCGTGTAAGGAGGAGAAATGCGTACCATCACGTTTCTGACTTTGATAAAGGTCGGATTGTAGCCTATCGCGATTGCGGTTTATCGTATCGCGACATTGCTGCTCGCGTTGGTCGAGATGCAATGACTGGAATCGATGGGTTCAGGAGGGTAATACGGATTGCCGTGCTGGATCCCAACAGCCTCGTATCACTAGCAGTCAAGATGACAGGCATCTTATCCGCATGGCTGTAACGGATCGTGCAGCCAGTCTCGATCACTGAGTCAACAGATGGGGACGTTCGCAAGACGACAACCATCTGCACAAACAGTTCGACGACGTTTGCAGCAGCATGGACTATCAGCTCGAAGAGCATGGCTGAGGTTACCCTTGACGCTGCATCACAGACAGGAGCGCCTGCGATGGTGTACTCAACGACGAACCTGGATACACGAATGGTAAAACGTCGGATGAATGCAGTTTCTGTTTACAGCATCGTGATGGTCGCATCCGTGTTTGGCGACATGGCGGTGAACGCACATTGGAAGCGTGTATTCGTCATCACCATACTGGCGTATCACCCGGCGTTATGGTATGGGGTGCCACTGGTTACACGTCTCGGTCACCTTCTGTTCGCATTGACGGCGCTTTGAACAGTGGACATTACATTTTAGATGTGTTACGACCCGTGGCTCTACCCTTCATTCGATGCCTGCGAAGTCCTACATTTCAGCAGGATAATGCACAACAGCATGTTGCAGGTCCTGTGCAGGTCTTTCTGGACACAGAAAATGTTCAACTGCTGCCCTGGCCAACGCATTCTCCAGATCTCTCACCAACTGAAAACGTCTGGTCAATGGTGGCCGAGCAACTGGCTCGTCACAATACGCCAGTCACTACTCTTGATGAACTGTGGTATCGTGCTGAAGCTGCATGGGCAGCTGTACCTGCACACGCCGTCCAAGCTCTGAGTCAATGCCCAGGCGTATCAAGGTCGTGGTTGTCCTGGGTACTGATTTCTCAGGATCTATGCACCCAAATTGCGTGAAAATGTAATCACATGTCAGTTCTAGTGTAATATATTTGTCCAATGAATACCCGTTTATCATCTGCATTTCTTCTTCGTGTAGCAATTTTAATGGCCAATAGTGTATTTAGAACACTGACGTATGCAGACAATGGCCGGTCGAAGTGGCCGAGCGGTTCTAGGCGCTACAGTCTGGAACTGCGCGACCGCTACGGTCGAAGTTCGAATCCTGCTTCGGGCATAGATGTGTGTGATGTCCTTAGGTTAGTTAGGTTTAAGTAGTTCTAAGTTCTAGGTGACTGATGACCTCAGAAGTGAAGTCCCATAGTGCTCAGAGCCATTGTATGCAGACAATGAAATGACGTTACTTATCGTCTATACTGAATGCTCAAGGGATAATTGTGAACTAGCGGACTGCTCGTGCGGTGCTTAGCAGGGACAGAACATCGCTCTTACATGGGCTGCCTCAGGGCGGTGTCGTTCTGGGAGGATGTGTGCCGGTGACCACGGCACAGCGGAGGACACAGGCCTCTTAGTACTACACGTTTATACGGGCTCTAGCCATTGAGAATTTGCACACGGAGGAGTGGGAAGTAAAGTCTTTTGTGGCGAAACGGCTCCAGCACAGCTGCAATCCAACGGCCATAGCTTAAATTTCAAAAACCAACAGCCGTTAGCTCTTCTGAAAAACTGGGCAGGAATGGGAGTGCTGATAGAAATTTATGCTCAATTGCTACGTGAACTAGCACGGATATCGGCGACAGGCCGTATGACTCGTAGTAGGAAGGGCGCACTCATTTACAGACGAGTCCTATGAATGAGCAGCAATTTGCGGTCCTTGTGATCTTCTTTCGCAATAGCGGAGCTGTTAGTTTTGTGTAAAGAGCATGGGTCTGAACCTTTTTCGGGAGCGGAGAGGACGTGTCTCGATTTGCGTCATCTTGTGCACAGCAGAGTGGCCCTTAGGCCACGATTGATAATCGAGTAGATGTACTAGCGCGTCTCTATCAAATGTACGAGGGTTGGAACTTTAATAGTGGCAACTACTTATTTACAACTCGTATAGAATAGATACGTGTTTCAGAGTTTTAATGACCTTCAAAGTAGTGACCATCATTGTGTATAACCCGTTGCCAGCGTTGTGAAAGTCGTAGGATACTCTTAGCAGTGCCAGTTGTGTTGACGGTTCGAGCGGCACGGTCTATTGCCCGACGAATTTGTAGTAGTTCTGAAGCTAATGCCTTGAAGTGTTCCCTACGACCAGCTTAGAGACAGAAGTGATGACACTTTCTGCAGTACCTGACCATCATTTTGCAGGACAATGCTCAAGCACGTACAGTGCAATCTGTTACTGATTTGTTTGACTGATGGGGCTGCTAAGTGCTATACCACCTACTGCATTCCCCTCACTTAAGCCCTCGTGAGTTCAACTCGATTTATAAACTGAAGGAAACTCTTCACGTCATTCGCTTCAGAACCGCTTCAAATTATGCTATACCACCTACTGCATTCCCCTGACTTAAGCCCTCGTGAGTTCAACTCGATTTATAAACTGAAGGAAACTCTTCACGTCATTCGCTTCAGAACCGCTTCAAATTCATCTGGCAATTGCCCGCGCCGTTGGAACCGTCAACGCATCTGGCACTGCTAAGAGTAACCTACGACTTCCACATCGCTGTCAACGGGTTATACACAATGCTGTTGACTACTTTGAAGGTCAGTAAAACTTTGAAGCACGTATCTGTTTTGCAGGATCTGTAAATAACTAGTTGCCACTATTAAAGTTCCAAGTTCCACCCCCCCCCCCCCCCTTGTATATTCGTCACTCAGCAAGCAGTGTGGGGGAAATTAAGTGGCTGAAAGAGCAGTTGGACAGTAGAAGTGCTTTTTTTATTTTATCGTACTTGTAGTGAGACTGTCTCTATCTGGCCAGTGGGCAAGCAGCTGATCGCTCTCGTACACCGTACGATACCGGTGCAGTTCACAGAGAGGAGTGTCACGGACAATAGTAGTCCAAGTGAGTAGGCAGGTTTCAGAGACGCAGTGAGCGTCTACTAACGGTGCGGGAGCCGCAATCACACAGTCAGCAAAGTTGCTTTTACTGTCGTTTTGGATATGATGATACCGTAGCTCGGCAGAACGTACGGCCTTAATTCAATAAATGCGTTGAGTTCCTTTCCGTTGTGCTGTATTCAAAAGCTGTCAGATTAATTTGAGAGTTGGTTGCTTTCCTTGCTATAACTCGACGACGTCCCGTTTGTCAGTATTTAATCAGATCGCGTTGCACAATTTGTTTAAGGGGGCGAAAAGTTCAATACAAATTAATACCAGGCCAGACTTAGAGAGAGAGAGTTAATGATAAGAGATATTCTTGTCAATTGAGACTTCTAACTGAATCGAAAAAATGATTTTGATAATAAATTTTGTGCAAATTTAGATATAAATTCTGCTTTCTTCTTATAATTTCCCACCCCCTTCCAGTATGTTGGCTGACTTTCGTAGCATATACTGTGTAGGGTTTGCGATTTGACAGCTCGTTGTTTGCTGCTCATCGCGCATATCATATTTCTAGTGATGTCACTCTATTTTATTGATTTTGTAACAAAAGGTATCTCATGGCTCTCAAGCTTAACTACTTTACATTTGATTTAACAAACATATTTTACTTCTACTGTTTAATCTTGGTACATTTCTGTTTAACATACATGTTTTACATGTGCATTTTTTGCCAATCCTTTTTAGGACGCTGCCATCCGATTCTTATTTTGGCGTTGGCTACCACTCCATAGACTGTCGCGCGGGTGTTATTGGAAACCCATGTTTCATCTCCTGAAACACACTGGTGAATGAACGTGTTGCCATCCCTTTTGTAACCCTCCAATAACGCTAATGCAGCAACCATTCTCGCGTCTTTCTGGTTATCCATGACCACTCTTGGCACCCACCGTGCACAGATTTTGTGGTGCTCTAATTGCTGAGTGTCAACTTCGTGTACAGTTGAACGAGACACTTCCTAATATCGTTCGTTGCACGTCGATAATCGTAATTCGTCGATTCTGTCCATCGATGCGATCCACCATTTCTTTCAGCGGATATGTGATGACGGAGGATCACCCTAATCTTTCTTCGTCATGAACATCTGTTCTCCCATTCTTAAACATTATGCACCACTTACGGACACTGGCTGCATTCATTACACCTTCGCAATAAACAGTAACACGTCTGCGGTGAATGTCATATGGTCTATTATTTTCCGCCTGCAGAAAATGAATAACACATCGCACCTCACAGTCGGTGGGATTCGCAGTCAGTACAGCCACGGTCACCCTTATCTCTCCACGTATCATCTGACGAGATCTGACTTATAGCGGAATGTGACAACTGTCCGCAAGACCCAAAAACCAATAAGCGACTACCGCAAGACAGGTGCTCGGACTGTAAGTGTAAACGTTCTTACTTTCTGGACTGCCCTCGTACTTAAGAGCCACAAATCTTGTACGTATATTGATTGACTGCGCTGTGTACGATGAATGGAGCTTGTTCCCTCGACGCTGCAGCAATTTCTGATAAACAGTTTATGGCTAGGAACCCATCGAGCGTCAAATTTTTTTTATTTGTTTAGGGGCTGGGAATTATCATTAAAATATACGGCTGTATTTACAAGCTGCCTACTTTCACAATATTGCAGTGTACATTCGTAGGTACTAATTCGGAAGAAACTCAGAAGAGTGTTCCTGGAGCTACTCTGTAGAAATTCTGGACGTATGGAGTGTCCTGTTGGAATTGCCCAAATCCATCGGAATGCACAATGGATATGAATGGATGCAAGTGATTAGACAGGAAGCTTACGTACGCGTCACCTGACAGAGTCGTATCTAGACGTATCAGGGGTCCCATATCACTCCAACTGCATTCGCCCCACACGCGGAAAAAACGAGCACTTAAATTATTTTTGTGCAAGCCTTGATTCGTTTTGTTCAAACGCTTGTGAAGTCTAATGGGACTTAATTGATAAGGTCATCAGTCCCTAAGCTTACACACAATTTAACCAAAATTATCCTAAGGACAAACACACACACCCATGCCCGAGGGTGCACTCGAACCTTCTCCAAGACCAGCCTGATTCGTTTTGGTCATCTGACGACTTTACAAGACGGTAAATGACAGCATCAAGCGCAAACAACCTAAGACGGCTACTCAGATTGTATCCTAAGTTGTTAATATAGATAAGGAACAATAGAGGGCCTATAACACTTCCTTGGGGAACGCCGAATATTACTTCTGTTTCACTCAATGACTTTTCGTCTATTACTACGAACTGTGACCTGTCTGACAGTAAATCACGAATCCAGTCGCACAACAGGCGATATTGTATAGGCACGCTGTTTGGTTAGAAGACGCTTTTGAGGAACGGTGCCGAAAGCCTTCTGGAAATTTAATATGGAATCAATTTGACATCCCCTAACGATAGTACTCATTACTTCATGAGTAAAAGAGCTAGTTGTGTTTCACATGAACGATATTTTCTGAATCCATGCCGACTATGTGTCAGGAAATCGTTTTCTTCGAGGTACTCCCTAATGTTCGAATACCGTATATATTCCAAAACCCTACTGAAGATCATCCTTTCTTCTAGTGTTGTAGCTATGCACTTGGCTGTTATTTTTGAATTGGAATTGATTATTAACAACAAACTTCGTAAGTGAATACAGGTATTATGAAGATACTGTAAATATCCCTAGATCCTTAAATAAATGTCTGCAATGTGATCTTGAGTGAGCCCATCTATTGTTCTGTGCTCGCATCTGTGCAACGACTACTTTTTCTCTTAATGATGAATTACCTCAAAATATGATACCATATGAATGCAGTGAGTGACAATAGGCATAGTAGGCCAAATTACTGATATGATTATTACCAAAATTTGCAATAACCCTAATAATATATGTAGCTGAACCCAAATATTTCAAACATTCCTATTCACTTTGTCATCAGTGCACACCCCCAGAAATTTGTAATATTCTGTCTTAGCAACAGACTACTTTTCAAAGTCTATACTTATCAGTGGTGTTGTGCCATTTATTGTACAGAACTGTATATACTGTGTTTTCTCAAAATTTACTGAGAATCACTTAATAATTTTCTGAAAGACTTTTTTTGCGATTTCCTCAGCTTATTCTTCTTTGATGGGTGTGATTATTATCTTGTATCATGAGCAAATAGAACTAGCTTTGCATTTTCATAAATATAGATAGGCAAGACATTAATACATACTAAGAACAATAAGGGACTCAGGACTGGATTTTAGGGACACAGTTCTTTATATGTCCTCAGTTAGAGGACTCTGCTGATTTTTGTAGACTAACTGTACTGTTAATGCGAATATTCTGCATTCACCCAGTTAAATATGAATTAAACCATTTGTGGACTGTCCCATTCATACCACATTACTTAAATTTATCTAGAAGGATTTCATGATCCACACAGTCAAAAGTCTTTGAGAGATCACTAAAAATCCCAATAGGTGATGTTAAGTTATTTAGAGCATTTAATATTTCATCAGTGAAAGCATTTCTGAAAACTAAATAAACATTTTTGTAGTACTTCATTTTTATATGTATGTGAAGGTACTCTTGAATACATAACGTTTTAAGACTTTTGAATACAGCAGTCAGAAGTGAATTGCGCAGTAGCTGTTAGTATCAGATCTACCATCCTTTTTGTGCAATGGTTTAACAGCAGCACATTTCAGTCTACCTGGAAAAATGCCCTGTTCCAGTAAGCCACAACAAATGTGGCTGAGAATCCTACTTAGCTGTTTGGAACAAGTTTTTGTACTCTGTTGGAAAGGCCATCAGTTCCAGGTGAGCTTTTACTTTCGAGTGAATTTATTATTATTATTATCCTAATTTCAGTAGGAGAGGTGGGTTGAACTTCAGTTTTATCAAACGGCACAGGTATTGCTTTCTCCATATACAGCCTTACATTTTCTATTGAACAGCTATATCCTATTTTCTCTACAATAGTTGATTATGATTATTAAAAAAAATTTACTTCTCACTTTTTGTAACAAACTTGTCACCGAGTCTGATAAAAAATACAGTCTTCCTGTGTTCTTGGTTGCCCTGTTTCCGTTTTAACAATATTCCAGACTGTTTTAATTTCTTTATCGGATGTGCTAATCTCAGACATTATGTACATACTTCTGAACTTTTAAAAACGTTTCTTAATACAGTGCAGTAGTTTTTATAATGTTTGACTGTTTCCAGGTAATTACTCCTTCTAGGTATAAGATACGTTTACTTTTTCTCCTTACAAGATATTTTTATCCCTTTAGTGAGCCGTAGCTTTTTAGATGGTTTCTTATAATTATGCTTCGCTGTTTTCTTGGGGAAATTGTGTACAAATATATTCACAACGGTATCATGAAATAGGTTAAACTTTAAATCAACAACAGGTTCCCTCCCTGTACACCTCATCCAAGTCTAAGTGTTGCAAACTTTCCCTAAAATTTGCAGTTGTAAATCGTTAGTTGAATGAACTATTTTGGAAGACTGTTTTGCATTGCTATATGGAGCTATGTCATCTACTATAACTAGCTGTACCTGGTAATCGGAAAGACTATTCTTAACAGGAAACGTTTTTATTTGGTTAAATTTATCTTGGCCTATAAAACCACTATCGATCAGTGTACTGATTTCCTCTATTTCCCGAATAGGAAAATTAATACCTGATGTGAAATTGAAAGAACCAAGTAATACTTCAAAGTCAAGCTTTCTATCGGACTCTTTCAGAAAACCTACATTGAAATATCCACAAACAATAACTTGCTTCCCTCTGTCTGACATGTAGCACAACAAATAATCCAAGTTTCTTTTCAGAAATAGCTGAGAATTTCTCAGTGGGGACCTATACACAGATACAGTTACAAAAGTACCAGTATGTAGGTTGAGCTCACAGGCACATGATTCTGTATGTTTATCTACACAGAATTTTTAATTTCTAAATTTTTCTCACTATGATATCTGTGATTATATGATGTCCAGATAGCCATAGTACATTTATTCCACCTTCAATTTTTAAATCTTCTAAACAAACAAGCAGCTCATCTACCTTGTTCTTTAATCCCCTGATATTCTGATGCAATACGCCAAGACTATTTTTCACTGTACTTTTATGAGAATCCTGTGATAATTTAACACTTCTGATACCTGCATGTCTGAGGTTCTCATTAAGCTTAATTTCATTAAGTGTTGAATCACTGGACACTGATCTTAGCCTAAAAGGAAGAGGTACTCCCATTAGTTTCAATACCCCCCACCCACCCCACCCCCCCAATAAATATTTTGCTATCATCTCGGCCAATTTACCCTTCCCTTTCTCACTTAGATGCAGGTTACGTCTTGTGAATTCCCACGTACCAATAGTAGCAACTGGTTTGCGACATTCTGTAGGAAGCTCTGGCGCAAACTGCACATTCTAGAATACTGAAATCGTGGAGAAGAGTAGTTAATTCTGTAATAACTGCCAATTATTACACCGTAAGGAAGTTACGTAGAGTTTACTTCATTTCATCTATTGCATTTCTCACTCGTTTCGACGAATTTATCGAAAAGAAATAGTAACGGCAGGTTTCCACGTACTTTAGGCGAAAGTTTTCATAGAAATTTAAGTCGTTTGCGTAAGTATTAAGCTAAGCATTTAGGTTGTTTTCGTTACATATATAATTAGTAGTCTCGTATCTACTCGGGGAATTAAAGGCTTTAAGTTCTATTTTTTTATTTCCTTTCAAAACGCTTAAATTCCATATTGGGCATACGCGATCTTTGGCCTAATTTTTTGAGTATACCGGTTTTGAGTTTTAACGTTGTTTTAAGTGAATTACGTTACTATATTAATAGTATACAGGTATATTCGTGTTTCAAATATCTTTAATGACTAGATAATTTTTGTAAACACTATGAACGAGAAGTGTTTGATCTGCCACAGGAAAGATAGTTCTGGGGTTCTATGCAGCTGTTGTAACAGATGGTTACATTGTTAGGAATGCAGTGGCATGGGAACTGGCAAAGTAAATGGGTGTCTTACACTACAAAGTTTGTTTATGGAACAGGAAAACAGCTGAAGAGCAAGGAGACATTAGAGTCCGTAAGGCAGAAATGGATAGTGCTAGGGAGGAACTGACGAGGTTAAGGGGAGAGAAGGGTGGAAATAGGTGGGAATTGGTAGCAAAGAACAGGGCCACAGAAAGAAAACAGTATCAGACAGTTTCATCATTGGCAAAAACAATAGATTTGCCTTGCTACCTCAGTTAACTAAGGAGGAGGCTCAAGCAGGTGTAAGTTTAGTTAATACTCAACAGACTTTCACCAGGAAACCAACTGTTAAAAAAAGTAGAAAGTAAAAGGAAAGATCTGTTGTTAGGTAGTAGCCATGAAAGAGATGTGGACCAAATATTGCAGGAAAAATTAAGTGACAGGTACTGGGTCACAAGTATTTTGAAGCCCAGTGCCTGTCTTAGAGAACTGATTGAGGATTGGTTGGTTGGTTGGTTGTTATGGGGAAAGAGACCAGACAGCGAGGTCATCGGTCTCATCGGATTAGGGAAGGACGGGAAAGGAAGTCGGCCGTGCCCTTTGAAAGGAACCATCCCGGCATTTGCTTGGAGTGATTTAGGGAAATCACGGAAAACCTAAACCTGGATGGCCGGACGCGGGATTGAACCGTCGTCCTCCTGAATGCGAGTCCAGTGTCTAACCACTGCGTCACCTCGCTCGGTAATTGATAGATGATGTAGGATCACTGAGTTAGGGTTGTGAGTGTGTGTGGAGCGGTAAACAGTATTGTTAGGGATTAGGGCGACAATATTGAATGTGGCTTGGATAAAATAGGCTCTACAACGAACCGTACAAATGTTGGCTTGGTTCCTGCTTTCATGCGGTATGATCGGCCCCAAGTGAACAGTTCTGTCAGAAGGGTCATTATGGAGTTAGATCAGCTGCTTCCAGCACATACTCTGTCAGGCGTGGGTTTGGTTCCGGTTAGCATATTTCTGTCATTGTGACAATGAGATCGTACAGTTCTGGCACGTTAATCTGTTAGGGTGCGAATTTCCATTTGCACTTTTTAATTTGTATTCATCAACAGGGGTTCTGGAGTTCAGTACATCGAATCCATTTTTTATGACTTTTACAACCGAACTCAGGGAGGTTGTGATAAATGGCTTGCGCTATAGTGAGAGGAAACAATTTAGCTGGTTTCCTTACGTTTTTCATTTCCATACCAGCAGTAAACAAATGGTTCGTAGTTATTGTATGGGTATAATGTAAATCTACACCAGTGTTTCGAAGTTCAGCTACCTTAATGAACGGTTATTTTGTGAGCAAACTACCAGATTTTAATCGATAACCACAGTCAAGCGTATGATTCCGTAGGAGTTTTAAGGCATGAGGCGGGCCACAGAAAAACCTTACTTTCCATTTTTGGCTGCATGGATTTTCTGTCCCTAAGTTATCATATGTAAATTTTAGATTCTCTATAACTCTTCTGTTTGATGGTCCCAGATCACACACAAATGCTCTCACTTTAAATTAAACATTTTATATTACTTGAATTGTTTCAGTCAACAAGTTTTTAGAAACGGCTTTGTCAAAGGTATAGTAAATGCATAACATCCAATTTCCTACCAAACTTCTGATGGCCAAACTTGAGCATTGTTGTGTGGTCCTCTGATAATGACCTAAGCCCGGTCAAAACATAGATCAGCGTTTACTTTCATTTCATCGCAGCTAAGAAGTAAGTCTTTTTCAAATTTTGTTATTAATTTTAATTTAGTTTTCAGAACACTGAGGCTTAAATCAGTAAAACCTTCTCTTAATAACGACTTCATTAGGAAGAGAATATTTCAATACGACCCTGGCAAAACAAGATAGGCAACGGAAAGTCGCAGCCTTTACAATATCATCAGATGGCCGGTTAGTATACCGTCCTTTCATAACCACTTGTTTATGACAGTCAGTAAAAGAGCCCAGCGCCACTTTTGGAACTTGTTTTAATCTCAGCAACTCAGCTCTACATCGATACAGACGATCCTATAAAGCTGCATTCTTTTGCCTAAATCTTTTATTACTGTTTCCAGAATTCCGACTGGTGGCGTAACCACACATTGTCGCATTCACAGCAGTGTTTGTTGCCAGGGCTTACGTTTCTTCATTAGTTCTTCATTAGTTAGTAATATATATATATCCGTGAAATATGTTCAGTTTCTTAACGGCAGCTTTGCCTTTCGAAGGAATATTCAACAGTTCACTTTTCCAATCCCTTTCATAACGCGAATCAGTAAAATATATTTAGCGGACAGACGCATTATCAATTGGAAACGAATCTGCACGTTTAAAAGCGTTTATCCATTTTCGTTTCGACTTTTTTTAAATTTCTTTTCTTTTTTTTAGGAAATTTATGAAACCTATCTTATTTAATTCCTAACTTACTTTTTTGTCTGTTGTGGTTAGTACAACTGGCGATCGTGCAGGAGACCATTATTTTTCACTTAACCCTCTTACTCTAAAAATCTCTCAGTACACTGATAATTACAGCATAACTTTGTACTCAATCGACAGTCACTAATAAAAATTCGAATTACCATAAGCAACGAATAAAATCTTCTCCGTTTTCAAGCAGCGTCAGTTCGAAACTGATCCGGCTTGAAAACCGAGAAGATTTTATTCAGACATGCCGCAGCAAAAGACTCCGAGGACATATGCCGTAAACGCGCTCGCAAACGCGATCACAGCATAATACTCTATGGTAACTGCAGGCTACTGAGCGCTGGTCGGGTTCACTCTGACGTCATTGGCTCGGCTTGCTACTGTGCCCTTACCTATTATCCGTAATGTGAGCTAACCAAGAGTTCTTTACAACTGCATGCGTGACGCCATTTATTTTGAAACACTTCGCTATTAGATAAATGTGATGTAGAACACACTGTATTGCTGGTATTTTCTGCGGAATATCAACTTCTTCCAACTTTTATCTCGCCAAAGCAGCGACACCAGGCTTGTGACCAGTCATTGCTGGAGCTTTGATGTGATCTAGGAGAGTCTTTTCTAACAAAGATCATGTTTTTCATTCTATTTTCTAAGCAAAAAAAAAAATATCATCAGTCATGCCATGCACTGGGGTCAAACCAAGGAGTTCCTCCATCACATTTAACTCAGTGCCAACATCTCTCACAAACATGGTAGATCACTAGCAATTTCATTTATCCATGACACAAAATACACGTAATACACTGTCACTCTTTTCTCTGACACTTATACAACATATATTTGTAACTTCCTGGCAGGTTAAATCTATGTGGCTCTATGTCGAGACCTTTGCCTTTCACGAGAAAGTAGTCCACCGACTGAACCACCCAAGTATGACCCACGAGTCGTCCTCATAGCGTTACTTCCGCCATTACCTCGTCTCCTACTTTCCAAACTTCACAGAAGCTCTCCTGCGAAGCATGCAAGACTAGCATTCCGGGAAGAAGGGATACTGCGGAGACACGGCTTACCCACAGCCTGAGGGATGTTTCCAGAATGAAATTTTCATCCTGTAGCGGAGTGTGCGCTGATATGAAACTTCCTGTCAGGTCTAAACTGCGTACCGGACCCTTGCATTTCGTGGGAAACTCCTTTACTGACTGAAGCACCCACGTGTGAATGACGACCCGTTCTCAGAGCTTTACCTCTGCCAGTACCGCGTCTCCTACCTTCCAGATTTCACAAAAGCTCTCCTACAAAACGTGGAACACCAGCATTTCTGGAAGAAAGGATATTACGGAGACAAGACCTAGCCACAGACTGGCGATGTTGCCAGAATGAAATTTTAACTCTGCAGCAGACTGTACGCTGATGTGAAAGTGTCATATCAACGCACACTCCGTTGCAGACTTAAAATTTCAGTCTGGGAACATACATTTTTGAAATTTTTTGGGAGTGATCTTCCCATTCTCTTGGTGTAAGGGATAGTTTTAATCTATCTGATGACACCCTTCAGTATTTTCCACTTCTGTTTGTGTTGAAAATCAGTAACTGGACTGTGACTGTATGTCATATTATGTCGCAGCTTGTGCATGGTATTTTTATATCATTAGTTACCCAAACAAGTTTCATATTAGTAGTTAATTTATGCTTATGAGATTTTCAAGAAGTGAAAACAATTAAGTGAAGTGGTGTAGGTTTTGCTGAATTGGTCATTCAAATTATCTCTTGTGGATTTTGAGATTATGTATAATATCCGCTTTCCAGCTGAGCTAATGTCCCATGACTAATCCCTTCAATTGCAGTGATGAGTTAAAGTCTAACTTTTCTCTTTCACACTGGCCAACACACATGTTTCAAATTCAGAGGCAGATTTCAAATGCCTGTCTAGCCATCAAGATTAAGATTTCCCTAAACGTTTACGTCAAATGCCAAGATGATTCATCAAGAAAGGACATAGCGAATTTATTTGTTCTTGCCCTGAACTTGTGTTATGCATCAACGGGACATTGGGAAGGCAGCCGAGAATATTTACCACTACATCCTCATACTTTTTCTTTTTTTTTATGTGCATTGTTCCACAGAACATTGCTCATGTCTCTACTTCGACTATCATAAGTTATTTTGCTCCCAAAATAGCAAAACATATCTACTACCTTCAGTGTCTCATTTCTTAATCTAATTCCCTCAGCATCACTGGATTTAATTCGACTACATTCCATTATCCTCGTTTTGATTTCGTTGATGTTCATCTTATATCCTCCTTTCAAGACACTGTCCATTCCGTTCAACTGCTCTTCCAGGTCCTTTGTTGTCTCTCACAGAATTACAATGTCATCGGCGAACCTCAAAATCCATGGAGAAGAAATAAAAACTTTAATTCCAACTCCGAATTTTTCTTCTGTTTCCTTTACTGCTTGCTCGATATACAGATTGGATAACATCGGGGATAGGTACAATCCTATCTCATTCCCTTCCCAACCACTGCTTCCCTTTCATGCCCATCAACTCTTCTAACTACCATCTGCTTTCTGCAAAAATTGTAAATAGCCTTTCGCTCCCTGTATTTTACCCCTGCCACCTTCAAGATTTGAAAGAGTGTATTTCAGTCAATATTGTGAAAAGTTTTCTCTAAGTCTACAAATGCTAGTAACGTAGGTTTGCTTTTCCTTAATCTGTCTTCTAAGATCAGTCGCAGGATCAGTATTGCCTCACGTGTTCCATCATTTCTACGGAATCCAAACTGATCTTCCCTGAGGTCGGCTTCTATCGGGTTTTCCATTCGTCTGTAAAGAATTCGTATTAGTATTTTGCAGCCGTGTCTTATTAAACAGATAGTTCGTTAATTTTCACATCTGTCAACACCTGCTTTCTTTGGGATTGGAATTATATTCTTCTTGAAGTGTGAGGGTGTTTCACCTGTCTCATACATCCTGCTCACCAGCTGGTAGAGTTTTCTAAGGGCTGGCTCTCCCAAGGCTATCAGTAGTTCTAATGGAATGTTGTCGACTCCCGGGGCCTTGTTTCGACTTAGATCTTTCAGTGCTCTTTCAAACTCTTCACGCGACATCATATCTCCCATTTCATCTTCGTCTACATGCTCTTCCATTTCCATAATATTGTCCTCAAGTATATCGCCATTGTATAGACCCTCTGTGTGTTACTTCCATCTTTCTGCCTTCCCTTCTTTGCCTAGAACTGGCTGTCAATCTGAGCCCTTAATGCTCATACAAGTGGTTCTCTTTTCTCCAAAGGTCTCTTTAATTTTCCTGTAGGCAGTATCTATCCTAACCCTCGTGATATATGCCTCTACATCCTTGCATCTGTCCTCTAGCCATCCCTGCTTAGCCATTTTTCACTTAAAGTCGATCCCATTTCTGAGACGTTTGTATTACTTTTTGCCTGCTTCATTGACTGCATTTTTATATTTTCTCCTTTCATCAATTAAATTCAATATTTCTTCTGTTACCCAAGGATTTCTACTACAACTCGTCTTTTTACCCACTTGATCCTCTGCTGCCTTCACTATGTCATCTCTCAAAGCTGCTCATTCTTCATCTACTGTATTTTTGCCCCATCTTGTCAATCATTCCCTAATGCTCTCCCTGAAACTCTCCACAACCTCTGGTTCTGTCAGTTTATCAAGTTTCCATCTCCTTAAATACCCACGTTTTTGGAGTTTGCCGGCTGTTGTGGCCGTGCGGTTCTAGGCACTTCAGTCTGGAACTACGTGACCGCTACGGTCGCAGGTTCGAATCCTGCCTAGGCCATGGATGTGTGTGATGTCCTTAGGTTAGTTTAAGTAGTTCTAAGTTCTAGGGGACTGATGACCACAGATGTTAAGTCCCATAGTGCTTAGAGCCGTTTGAATCATTTTGCAGTTTCTTCAGTTTTAATCTACCTGAAAGATGATGTGTGTTCAAATTTCGAAGCAGTCATGTACGAGTAGTGCTGGTAGCGCCATTACGAGGATGCAAATCAGGTTTGCTATAAATACACGCTGTAACAGTCGTGAGCGTTAGATACGTTTAAGGTTGGACGTGGTGAGTTGTTTTCAGTCAAGAATGCCTTTAAGGCGACAAAGACGCTGTTAACAACACATCACCGAGTTTGAAGAGGCCAGCTTCGAGAAGCTGGATGTTTCTTTTGCGATACTGCAGAGAGACTTGGCAAGAATGTAGTCATTGTACATGACTGCTGGCAGCAGTGCTCACGAGAATGTACGGTCGCACGAAGACCGGGCTCCGGACATCCATGTGGCACTACCGAGAGGCAAGACCATCGTGTTCGGCGTATGTCTCTGGCGTATCGTACTGCATCCACAGCAGCAGTCTGGGCAGCAGTGGGCACCATAGTGACACAACGAACTGTTACAAATCGGTTACTTAAGGGATATCTCGGAGCCAGACGCGCTGTAGACTGCATTCCGCCTACCCCTAACCACCACCATTTGCAACTTCAGTGGTATCAAACGAGAGCTCATTGGAGGGCAGGGTGGAGGTCTGTTGTGTTTTCTGATGAAAGCTGGTTCTGCCTCGGTGCGAGTGATGGCCCTGAATTGGCTACAAAAAAGCCAGTAGAGGGCCGTTAACCAACCTGTCTGTGTGCTAGGCACACTGCACCTACACCTGGAGTTATGGTCTTCAGCGCGATTTCATATGACAGCAGGAGCACTCTCACGGCTATCTGGTAAATCGACCTGTTGTGCTAATGAACAACATTCCAGAGGCCCCCAGATTGAGATTTTCACTCTGCAGCGGAGTTGCTGATATGAAACTTCCTGGCAGATCAAATCTGTGTTCCGGACCGAGACTCGAACTCGGGACCTTTGCCTTTCGCGGGCAAGTGCTCTACCAACTGAGCTACCCAAGCACGACTCACGCCCCGTCCTCCCCGAGTTCTAGTCTCGGTCCGGCACACAGTTTTAATCTGACAGGAAGTTTCATTCCAGAGGCTGTTTGCCAAGAGGATAATGCTTACCCATATACCGCTGTTGTTCTCCTGCATGCTGTACAAAGTGTGAACTTGTTGCCTTGGCCTGCTCAGTCAGATCTGTCTCCAATCGAGCACGTATGGGACATAATCAGCCTACAACTCCAATGTCATCCACAAACAGCATTAACCGTACCTTTATTGACCGACCAAGTGTAACAGGTATGGAACTCCATCCGACAAACTGAAATCCAGTACCTGCACAACACAATGCATGCACGTTTGTATGTTGGCCTTCAACATTCTGGCCGTTACAATGGGTATTAATGTACAAGTGTTTCACATTTGCAATGACATATGTCGCGCTTATATTAGCCTGTAATCTTGCAACGTTAATCAGTGAAATATTTTGCCTAGACAAATGTTGTACCAATATTTCATTACTCTATGTTAATTATTTTTTGGTATTTCAACTTTTTACCGTCACTGTATTATTAATCGTAAACCGAAGCGCCAAGGAAACTGGTATAGGCGTCAGTATTCAAATACAGATACACTCCTGGAAATTGAAATAAGAACACCATGAATTCATTGTCCCAGGAAGGGGAAACTTTATTGACACATTCCTGGGGTCAGATACATCACATGATCACACTGACAGAACCACAGGCACATAGACACAGGCAACAGAGGATGTACAATGTCGGCACTAGTACAGTGTATATCCACCTTTCGCAGCAGTGCAGGCTGCTATTCTCCCATGGAGACGATCGTAGAGATGCTGGATGTAGTCCTGTGGAACGGCTTGCCATGCCATTTCCACCTGGCGCCTCAGTTGGACCAGCGTTCGTGCTGGACGTGCAGACCGCGTGAGACGACGCTTCATCCAGTCCCAAACATGCTCAATGGGGGACAGATCCGGAGATCTTGCTGGCCAGGGTAGTTGACTTACACCTTCTAGAGCACGTTGGGTGGCACGGGATACATGTGGACGTGCATTGTCCTGTTGGAACAGCAAGTTCCCTTGCCGGTCTAGGAATGGTAGAACGATGGGTTCGATGACGGTTTGGATGTACCGTGCACTATTCAGTGTCTCCTCGACGTTCACCAGAGGTGTACGGCCAGAGTAGGAGATCGCTCCCCACACCATGATGCCGGGTGTTGACCCTGTGTGCCTCGGTCGTATGCAGTCCTGATTGTGGTGCTCATCTGCACGGCGCCAAACACGCATACGACCATCATTCGTCCCTCCATTCACGCCTGTCGCGACACCACTGGAGGCGGGCTGCACGATGTTGGGGCGTGAGCGGAAGACGGCCTAACGGTGTGCGGGACCGTAGCCCAGCTTCATGGAGACGGTTGCGAATGGTCCTCGCCGATACCCCAGGAGCAACAGTGTCCCTAATTTGCTGGGAAGTGGCGGTGCGGTCCCCTACGGCACTGCGTAGGATCCCACGGTCTTGGCGTGCATCCGTGCGTCGCTGCGGTCCGGTCCCAGGTCGACGGGCACGTGCACCTTCCGCCGACCACTGGCGACAACATCGATGTACTGTGGAGACCTCACGCCCCACGTGTTGAGCAATTCGGCGGTACGTCCACCCGGCCTCCCGCATGCCCACTATACGCCCTCGCTCGAAGTCCGTCAACTGCACATACGGTTCACGTCCACGCTGTCGCGGCATGCTACCAGTGTTAAAGACTGCGATGGAGCTCCGTATGCCACGGCAAACTGGCTGACACTGACGGCGGCGGTGCACAAATGCTGCGCAGCTAGCTCCATTCCACGGCCAACACCGTGGTTCCTGGTGTGTCCGCTGTGCCGTGCGTGTGATCATTGCTTGTACAGCCCTCTCGCAGTGTCCGGAGAAAGTATGGTGGGTCTGACACACCGATGTCAATGTGTTCTTTTTTCCATTTCCAGGAGTGTATATGTAAGCAAGCAGAGTACGGCGCTGCGGTCGGCAACGCCTACAAAAGACAACAATTGCAGTAGTTAGATCGGCTACTGCTGCTAGAATTGTATTGTAATTGTGTTGTGCTGTATGGTATTGAACTGCGGACCTATAAACGACGGAGAGGCTTCGTCCCCGCTGTAGCCCTCAGTGGATCACAACCCCACTACAGGCTACAGCAGTCCACTCACCCCACCAACGCCCCACACCGAACCCAGGGCTATCGTGCGGTTCTTTGCATTGCAAGAAGGAAGCCAAGTCATTGGGTTCCATCTAATTACACTTCCCCGTCCTCCCTCATAGCCAACCACGCTTTCTCCCAGCAAAATATCAACCTCAACAAGAATATAGCATACAAGGTGGCAACACAATATACTGCAAAGTCTGCCATGCTGATGCACTTATCTGTTAATTCCTACATAGAATATTACCCAACATAATGAGTTCTCCTCCCGTTGACTTTGTATGCACAAACGATAGTTTCAAACAGTCTGAACTAGTTTATCTGCACGAAACAAGCAATTGTTTGCCTGAAGGGCACTGAAATTTGTAGCAGATGAGAAATTTCGTGGTACAATTAAACTTCATTTGCTGTTTAAAAGCATTCAGATGTGCTTCTTCCTGTAACCCAGTAAATGGAAAATAATTTTTTACCGTTATAAACCATATTGCAGAATGACTGTGCCTATGATCTAAAACAGTGATTGGTTCAAATGGCTCTGAGCACTATGGGACTCAACTGCTGTGGTCATTAGTCCCCTAGAACTTAAAACTACTTAAACCTAACTAACCTAAGGACATCACACACATCCATGCCCGAGGCAGAATTCGAACCTGCGACCGTAGCAGTCGCACGGTTCCGGACTGCGGGCCTAGTAAAACAGTGATTTAATCTGTAACAATACGCAGTGTGTTGTGTGGAAAGATGATTTATGAAAGGTTGTTCAATCGGTGGTCAAACAATGGTATAAGAAGGCCCCGTGACTCTGGGGTATATTACTTGTAGAAACTCATGTGCCGAACCTGGGCATGTCGTATGTTCTCCTCAATATTTAGGCAAGCAGAGTCGTTGCCATCCACAGGTGGTTTCCAATGACTGCTGGTCCACTCTTATCGCCGTTCTATGCAGATATTTTCCTTTAAGGTTTTTCTTTCAAACATGTCCGAAAGAACAAACACCATTCAGAATACGCAGCTGTGAGTAATTATATGTAAATTGGAGGGAGATCACTGCTCTCAGCTGCAGCGAGCCATTAATCGGAATCAGCAGCGACCAGCAAAATGTGTACCGTACCGAGATTCAAACCCGGTATCTCCTGCTTACTAGGCATGTACGGTAACCACGGCGCCATCCGGGACGCCGCGTTATTTCAACTGCGCTAACTACACTACTGGCCATTAAAATTGCTACACCAAGAAGAAATGCAGATGATAAACGCATATTCACTAGACAAATATATTATACTAGAACTGAAATGTCATTACAGTTTCACGCAATTTGGGTGCATAGATCCTGAGAAATCAGTACCCAAAATAAACACCTCTCGCCGTAATAACGGCCTTGATGCGCCCGGGTATTGAGTCAAACAGAGCTTGGATGGCGTGTACAGGTACAGCTGCCCATGCAGCTTCAACACGATACCACAGTTCCTCAAGAGTAGTGACTAGCGTATTGTGACGAGCCAGTTGCTTGGCCACCATTGACCAGACGTTTTTATTAGGTGAGAGATCTGCAGAATGTGGTGGCCAGGGCAGCAGTCGAACATTTTCTGTATACTGAAAGACCCGTACAGGACCTGCAACATTTTATTAGGTGAGAGATCTGCAGAATGTGGTGGCCAGGGCAGCAGTCGAACATTTTCTGTATACTGAAAGACCCGTACAGGACCTGCAACATGCGGGCGTGCATTATCCTGCTGAAATGTAGGGTTTCGCAGGGATCGAATGAAGGGTAGAGCAACGGGTCGTATCACATCTGAAATGTAGCGTCCACTGTTCGAAGTGCCGTCAATGCGAACAATAGATGACGGAGTCAGTAACCAATGGCACCCCATACCATCACGCCGGGTGATACGCCAGTATGGCGATGACGAATACACGCATCCAATGTGCGTTCACCGCGATGTCGCCAAACACGGATGCGACAATCATGATGCTGCAAACAGAACCTGGATTCATCTGAAAAAATGACGTTTTGCCATTCGTGCACCCAGATTCGTTGTTGAGTACACCATCGCAGGCGCTCCTGTCTGTGATGCAGCGTCAAGGGTAACCACAGCCATTGTCTTCGAGCTGATAGTCCATGCTACTGGAAACGTCGTCGAACTGTTCGTGCAGATGGTTGTTGACTTGCAAACGTCCCCATGTGTAGACTCAGGGATCTAGATGTGGCTGCACGATCCGTTACAGCCACGCGGATAAATGCCTGTCATCTCGACTGTTAGCGATACGAGGCCGTTGGGTTCCAGCACGGCGTTCCGTATTACCCATCTGAACCCACGAAATCCATATTCTGCTAACAGTCGTTGGATCTCGACCAACGCGAGCAGCTATGTCGGGATACGATAAACCGCAATCGCGATAGACTTCAATCCGACCTTTATCAAAGTCGGAAACGTGATGGTACGCATTTCTCCTTACACGAGGCACTACAACAACGTTTCACCAGGCAACGCCGGTCAACTGCTGTTTATGTATGAGAAATCGGTTGGAAACTCTCCTCATGTCAGCACGTTGTAGGTGTCACCACCGGTGCCAGCCTTGTGTGAATGCTCTGAAAAGCTAATCATTTGCATATGACAGCATTTTCTTCCTGTCGGTTGAATTTCGCGTCTGTAACACGTCATCTTCGTGGTGTAGCAATTTTAATGGCTAGTAGTGTTTCTCAGCACGCTTCACGGCCGATCGCCAACTACCCGCAGTCCCTGTCCATATTACTCCCTTTCGCTACTCAGATATTCCTACATAAGAACGGACGTATTTGTGCATTCGCACTGAAGAAAGTGGATCCATGTCCGAAAGAACCGAAATCACGCATAATTATAATTAATAAGCCTATCTGGTGAGAGGTAGTCCGCCCAGTGTCCCGGATGGCCCCGTGGTTACCGCGCCTGCCTGGTAAGCAGTAGATCCTGGGTTCGAAGCTCGATCCGGTACACATTTTCGCTCGTCGACGGTGATTCCGCTTAATGTCGAATTTACATATACCTTTAAGGTGTTGTATTGCTGCCTTTAGAAAGGTCAAACCAAGTCTCTAACCAAAGAGAAGCTTAATGGAAGCTGGGAAACAGATAATACTGTAATTGATCAAGTGCTACAGGACCTTTTCTACACAGCTAGTGTAGCGCACAGATTGAAAAGGATAATTTCTCTCTCCTTAAATTGTGTGTTTTGTGACATACTATATTGGATATGGTTATTTCCAGGAACAGTTTCCAAATCTCAGACAACGCAGAATCTAGTTTTTAAAGTGTTTTTGGGACCTATGCTGTAACCATCTCTCCATAAAAATTACTGGAGATAGGACAATAGATCCTGAATTTTTGGTGGCGATATTTGGTTTATGTTCTCTAGTCTGTAACTGCAAGCAAATGATTGATGATTCCACAGTTAGTTTGACAATATACATTTATTGCAGCCTCGCCACAGAAAACTAATGTTCCACCTATGGCAGTATTAACATCAATGATAGAATGTGAGCGCAAGAAATAAGATATGAAACTTCAAACAATGTCGGTCCAATAATCACTGTAGCACAATTAAACAGTGGCACTGAGTGCCAAGGAAGGATGCTGGTAGCCGCTGGGCGACGTAACGTAGCGGTTCGGCTTGGTGCAGAGTCGTCTGATGCTGTAACAGATGGGTTGCCGTAGGCACCGGTGCGAATTGTCTCAAACGGAGCTGCATCTGCAACTGGCTGCTGGAGCCGCAGTCGCAGTTATGGGCGACCAAACAAAAGTCGACCTGAATGAGATTTTCACTCTGCAGCGGAGTGTGCGCTGATATGAAACTTCCTGGCAGATTAAAACTGTGTGCCCGACCGAGACTCGAACTCGGCACCTTTGCCTTTCGCGGGCAAGTGCTCTACCAACTGAGCTACCGAAGCACGACTCACGTCCGGTACTCACAGCTTTACTTCTGCCAGTATCCGCCTCCTACCTTCCAAACTTTACAGAAGCTCTTCTGCGAACCTTGCAGAACTAGCACTCCTGAAAGAAAGGATACTGCGGAGACATGGCTTAGCCACAGCCTGAGGGATGTTTCCAGAATGAGATTTTTACTCTGCAGCGGAGTGTGCGCTGATATAAAACTTCCTGGCAGATTAAAACTGTGTGCCCGACCGAGACTCGAACTCGACACCTTTGCCTTTCGCGGGCAAGTGCTCTACCAACTGAGCTACCGAAGCACGACTCACGTCCGGTACTCACAGCTTTACTTCTGCCAGTATCCGCCTCCTACCTTCCAAACTTTACAGAAGCTCTTCTGCGAACCTTGCAGAACTAGCACTCCTGAAAGAAAGGATACTGCGGAGACATGGCTTAGCCACAGCCTGAGGGATGTTTCCAGAATGAGATTTTCACTCTGCAGCGGAGTGTGCGCTGATATGAAACTTCCTGGCAGATTAAAACTGTGTGCCCGACCGAGACTCGAACTCGGCACCTTTGCCTTTCGCGGGCAAGTGCTCTACCAACTGAGCTACCGAAGCACGACTCACGTCCGGTACTCACAGCTTTACTTCTTCCAGTATCCGCCTCCTACCTTCCAAACATTACAGAAGCTCTTCTGCGAACCTTGCAGAACTAGCACTCCTGAAAGAAAGGATACTGCGGAGACATGGCTTAGCCACAGCCTGAGGGACGTTTCCAGAATGAGATTTTCACTCTGCAGCGGAGTGTGCGCTGATAAGAAACTTCCTGGCAGATTAAAACTGTGTGCCCGACCGAGACTCGAACTCGGCACCTTTGCCTTTCGCGGGCAAGTGCTCTACCAACTGAGCTACCGAAGCACGACTCACGTCCGGTACTCACAGCTTTACTTCTGCCAGTATCCGTCTCCTACCTTCCAAACTTTACAGAAGCTCTTCTGCGAACCTTGCAGAACTAGCACTCCTGAAAGAAAGGATACTGCGGAGACATGGCTTAGCCACAGCCTGAGGGATGTTTCCAGAATGAGATTTTCACTCTGCAGCGGAGTGTGCGCTGATATGAAACTTCCTGGCAGATTAAAACTGTGTGCCCGACCGAGACTCGAACTCGGCACCTTTGCCTTTCGCGGGCAAGTGCTCTACCAACTGAGCTACCGAAGCGCGACTCACGTCCGGTACTCACAGCTTTACTTCTGCCAGTATCCGCCTCCTACCTTCCAAACTTTACAGAAGCTCTTCTGCGAACCTTGCAGAACTAGCACTCCTGAAAGAAAGGATACTGTGGAGACATGGCTTAGCCACAGCCTGAGGGATGTTTCCAGAATGAGATTTTCACTCTGCAGCGGAGTGTGCGCTGATATGAAACTTCCTGGCAGATTAAAACTGTGTGCCCGACCGAGACTCGAACTCGGCACCTTTGCCTTTCGCGGTCAAGTGCTCTACCAACTGAGGTAGGAGGTGGATACTGCCAGAAGTAAAGCTGTGAGTACCGGACGTGAGTCGTGCTTCGGTAGCTCAGTTGGTAGAGCGCTTGCCCGCGAAAGGCAAAGGTGCCGAGTTCGAGTCTCGGTCGGGCACACAGTTTTAATCTGCCAGGAAGTTTTATATCAGCGCACACTCCGCTGCAGAGTAAAAATCTCATTCTGGAAACATCCCTCAGGCTGTGGCTAAGCCATGTCTCCGCAGTATCCTTTCTTTCAGGAGTGCTAGTTCTGCAAGGTTCGCAGTAGAGCTTCTGTAAAGTTTGGAAGGTAGGAGGCGGATACTGGCAGAAGTAAAGCTGTGAGTACCGGACGTGAGTCGTGCTTCGGTAGCTCAGTTGGTAGAGCACTTGCCCGCGAAAGGCAAAGGTGTCGAGTTCGAGTCTCGGTCGGGCACACAGTTTTAATCTGCCAGGGAGTTTCATATCAGCGCACACTCCGCTGCAGAGTGAAAATCTCATTCTGGAAACATCCCTCAGGCTGTGGCTAAGCCATGTCTCCGCAGTATCCTTTCTTTCAGGAGTGCTAGTTCTGCAAGGTTCGCAGAAGAGCTTCTGTAAAGTTTGGAAGGTAGGAGGCGGATACTGGCAGAAGTAAAGCTGTGAGTACCGGGCGTGAGTCGTGCTTCGGTAGCTCAGTTGGTAGAGCGCTTGCCCGCGAAAGGCAAAGGTGCCGAGTTCGAGTCTCGGTCGGGCACACAGTTTTAATCTGCCAGGAAGTTTCATATCATCGCACACTCCGATGCAGAGTGAAACTCTCATTCTGGAAACATCCCTCAGGCTGTGGCTAAGCCATGTCTCCGCAGTATCCTTTCTTTCAGGAGTGCTAGTTCTGCAAGGTTCGCAGAAGAGCATCTGTAAAGTTTGGAAGGTAGGAGGCGGATACTGGCAGAAGTAAAGCTGTGAGTACCGGACGTGAGTCGTGCTTCGGTAGCTCAGATGGTAGAGCACTTGCCCGCGAAAGGCAAAGGTGCCGAGTTCGAGTCTCGGTCGGGCACACAGTTTTAATCTGCCAGGAAGTTTTATATCAGCGCACACTCCGCTGCAGAGTAAAAATCTCATTCTGGAAACATCCCTCAGGCTGTGGCTAAGCCATGTCTCCGCAGTATCCTTTCTTTCAGGAGTGCTAGTCCTGCAAGGTTCGCAGAAGAGCTTCTGTAAAGTTTGGAAGGTAGGAGGCGGATACTGGCAGAAGTAAAGCTGTGAGTACCGGACGTGAGTCGTGCTTCGGTAGCTCAGTTGGTAGAGCACTTGCCCGCGAAAGGCAAAGGTGCCGAGTTCGAGTCTCGGTCGGGCACACAGTTTTAATCTGCCAGGAAGTTTCATATCAGCGCACACTCCGCTGCAGAGTGAAAATCTCATTCTGGAAACATTCCTCAGGCTGTGGCTAAGCCATGTCTCCGCAGTATCCTTTCTTTCAGGAGTGCTAGTTCTGCAAGGTTCGCAGAAGAGCTTCTGTAAAGTTTGGAAGGTAGGAGGCGGATACTGGCAGAAGTAAAGCTGTGAGTACCGGACGTGAGTCGTGCTTCGGTAGCTCAGTTGGTAGAGCACTTGCCCGCGAAAGGCAAAGGTGCCGAGTTCGAGTCGCGGTCGGGCACACAGTTTTAATCTGCCAGGAAGTTTCATATCAGCGCACACTCCGCTGCAGAGTGAAAATCTCATTCTGGAAACATCCCTCAGGCTGTGGCTAAGCCATGTCTCCGCAGTATCCTTTCTTTCAGGAGTGCTAGTTCTGCAAGGTTCGCAGAAGAGCTTCTGTAAAGTTTGGAAGGTAGGAGGCGGATACTGGCAGAAGTAAAGCTGTGAGTACTGGCCGTGAGTCGTGCTTCGGTAGCTCAGTTGGTAGAGCACTTGCCCGCGAAATGCAAACGTGCCGAGATCGAGTCTCGGTCGGGCACACAGTTTTAATCTGCCAGGAAGTTTTATATCAGCGCACACTCCGCTGCAGAGTAAAAATCTCATTCTGGAAACATCCCTCAGGCTGTGGCTAAGCCATGTCTCCGCAGTATCCTTTCTTTCAGGAGTGCTAGTTCTGCAAGGTTCGCAGAAGAGCTTCTGTAAAGTTTGGAAGGTAGGAGGCGGATACTGGCAGAAGTAAAGCTGTGAGTACCGGACGTGAGTCGTGCTTCGGTAGCTCAGTTGGTAGAGCACTTGCCCGCGAAAGGCAAAGGTGCCGAGTTCGAGTCTCGGTCCGGCACACAGTTTAAATCTGCCAGGAAGTTTCATTCCAGAGGCTGTTTGCCAAGAGGATAATGCTTACCCATATACCGCTGTTGTTCTCCTGCATGATGTACAGAGTGTGAACATGTTGCCTTGCCCTGCTCAGTCAGATCTGTCTCCAATCGAGCACGTATGGGACATAATCAGCCTACAACTCCAATGCACGGTGCCGAACACGCATACGACCATCATTGGCGCCAAGGCAGAAGCGACTCTCATCGCTGAAGACGACACGTCTCCATTCGTCCCTCCATTCACGCCTGTCACGACACCACTGGAGGCGGGCTGCACGATGTTGGGGCGTGAGCGGAAGACGGCCTAACGGTGTGCGGGACCGTAGCCCAGCTTCATGGAGACGGTTGCGAATGGTCCTCGCCGATACCCCAGGAGCAACAGTGTCCCTAATTTGCTGGGAAGTGGCGGTGCGGTCCCCTACGGCACTGCGTAGGATCCCACGGTCTTGGCGTGCATCCGTGCGTCGCTGCGGTCCGGTCCCAGGTCGACGGGCACGTGCACCTTCCGCCGACCACTGGCGACAACATCGATGTACTGTGGAGACCTCACGCCCCACGTGTTGAGCAATTCGGCGGTACGTCCACCCGGCCTCCCGCATGCCCACTATACGCCCTCGCTCGAAGTCCGTCAACTGCACATACGGTTCACGTCCACGCTGTCGCGGCATGCTACCAGTGTTAAAGACTGCGATGGAGCTCCGTATGCCACGGCAAACTGGCTGACACTGACGGCGGCGGTGCACAAATGCTGCGCAGCTAGCTCCATTCCACGGCCAACACCGTGGTTCCTGGTGTGTCCGCTGTGCCGTGCGTGTGATCATTGCTTGTACAGCCCTCTCGCAGTGTCCGGAGAAAGTATGGTGGGTCTGACACACCGATGTCAATGTGTTCTTTTTTCCATTTCCAGGAGTGTATATGTAAGCAAGCAGAGTACGGCGCTGCGGTCGGCAACGCCTACAAAAGACAACAATTGCAGTAGTTAGATCGGCTACTGCTGCTAGAATTGTATTGTAATTGTGTTGTGCTGTATAGTATTGAACTGCGGACCTATGAACGACGGAGAGGCTTCGTCCCCGCTGTAGCCCTCAGTGGATCACAACCCCACTACAGGCTACAGCAGTCCACTCACCCCACCAACGCCCCACACCGAACCCAGGGCTATCGTGCGGTTCTTTGCGTTGCAAGAAGGAAGCCAAGTCATTGGGTTCCATCTAATTACACTTCCCCGTCCTCCCTCATAGCCAACCACGCTTTCTCCCAGCAAAATATCAACCTCAACAAGAATATAGCATACAAGGTGGCAACACAATATACTGCAAAGTCTGCCATGCTGATGCGCTTATCTGTTAATTCCTACATAGAATATTACCCAACATAATGAGTTCTCCTCTCGTTGACTTTGTATGCACAAACGATAGTTTCAAACAGTCTGAACTAGTTTATCTGCACGAAACAAGCAATTGTTTGCCTGAAGGGCACTGAAATTTGTAGCAGATGAGAAATTTCGTGGTACAATTAAACTTCATTTGCTGTTTAAAAGCATTCAGATGTGCTTCTTCCTGTAACCCAGTAAATGGAAAATAATTTTTTGACCGTTATAAACGATATTGCAGAATGACTGAACCTATGATCTAAAACAGTGATTTAATCTGTAACAATACGCAGTGTGTTGTGTGGAAAGATGATTTATGAAAGGTTGCTCAATCGGTGGTCAAACAATGGTATAAGAAGGCCCCGTGACTCTGGGGTATATTACTTGTAGAAACTCATGTGCCGAACCTGGGCATGTCGTATGTTCTCCTCAATATTTAGGCAAGCAGAGTCGTTGCCATCCACAGGTGGTTTCCAATGACTGCTGGTCCACTCTTATCGCCGTTCTATGCAGATATTTTCCTTTAAGGTTTTTCTTTCAAACATGTCCGAAAGAACAAACACCATTCAGAATACGCAGCTGTGAGTAATTATATGTAAATTGGAGGGAGATCACTGTTCTCAGCTGCAGCGAGCCATTAATCGGAATCAGCAGCGACCAGCAAAATGTGTACCGTACCGAGATTCAAACCCGGTATCTCCTGCTTACTAGGCATGTACGGTAACCACGGCGCCATCCGGGACGCCGCGTTATTTCAACTGCGCTAACTACACTACTGGCCATTAAAATTGCTACACCAAGAAGAAATGCAGATGATAAACGCATATTCACTAGACAAATATATTATACTAGAACTGAAATGTCATTACAGTTTCACGCAATTTGGGTGCATAGATCCTGAGAAATCAGTACCCAAAATAAACACCTCTCGCCGTAATAACGGCCTTGATGCGCCCGGGTATTGAGTCAAACAGAGCTTGGATGGCGTGTACAGGTACAGCTGCCCATGCAGCTTCAACACGATACCACAGTTCCTCAAGAGTAGTGACTAGCGTATTGTGACGAGCCAGTTGCTTGGCCACCATTGACCAGACGTTTTTATTAGGTGAGAGATCTGCAGAATGTGGTGGCCAGGGCAGCAGTCGAACATTTTCTGTATACTGAAAGACCCGTACAGGACCTGCAACATTTTATTAGGTGAGAGATCTGCAGAATGTGGTGGCCAGGGCAGCAGTCGAACATTTTCTGTATACTGAAAGACCCGTACAGGACCTGCAACATGCGGGCGTGCATTATCCTGCTGAAATGTAGGGTTTCGCAGGGATCGAATGAAGGGTAGAGCAACGGGTCGTATCACATCTGAAATGTAGCGTCCACTGTTCGAAGTGCCGTCAATGCGAACAATAGATGACGGAGTCAGTAACCAATGGCACCCCATACCATCACGCCGGGTGATACGCCAGTATGGCGATGACGAATACACGCATCCAATGTGCGTTCACCGCGATGTCGCCAAACACGGATGCGACAATCATGATGCTGCAAACAGAACCTGGATTCATCTGAAAAAATGACGTTTTGCCATTCGTGCACCCAGATTCGTTGTTGAGTACACCATCGCAGGCGCTCCTGTCTGTGATGCAGCGTCAAGGGTAACCACAGCCATTGTCTTCGAGCTGATAGTCCATGCTACTGGAAACGTCGTCGAACTGTTCGTGCAGATGGTTGTTGACTTGCAAACGTCCCCATGTGTAGACTCAGGGATCTAGATGTGGCTGCACGATCCGTTACAGCCACGCGGATAAATGCCTGTCATCTCGACTGTTAGCGATACGAGGCCGTTGGGTTCCAGCACGGCGTTCCGTATTACCCATCTGAACCCACGAAATCCATATTCTGCTAACAGTCGTTGGATCTCGACCAACGCGAGCAGCTATGTCGGGATACGATAAACCGCAATCGCGATAGACTTCAATCCGACCTTTATCAAAGTCGGAAACGTGATGGTACGCATTTCTCCTTACACGAGGCACTACAACAACGTTTCACCAGGCAACGCCGGTCAACTGCTGTTTATGTATGAGAAATCGGTTGGAAACTCTCCTCATGTCAGCACGTTGTAGGTGTCACCACCGGTGCCAGCCTTGTGTGAATGCTCTGAAAAGCTAATCATTTGCATATGACAGCATTTTCTTCCTGTCGGTTGAATTTCGCGTCTGTAACACGTCATCTTCGTGGTGTAGCAATTTTAATGGCTAGTAGTGTTTCTCAGCACGCTTCACGGCCGATCGCCAACTACCCGCAGTCCCTGTCCATATTACTCCCTTTCGCTACTCAGATATTCCTACATAAGAACGGACGTATTTGTGCATTCGCACTGAAGAAAGTGGATCCATGTCCGAAAGAACCGAAATCACGCATAATTATAATTAATAAGCCTATCTGGTGAGAGGTAGTCCGCCCAGTGTCCCGGATGGCCCCGTGGTTACCGCGCCTGCCTGGTAAGCAGTAGATCCTGGGTTCGAAGCTCGATCCGGTACACATTTTCGCTCGTCGACGGTGATTCCGCTTAATGTCGAATTTACATATACCTTTAAGGTGTTGTATTGCTGCCTTTAGAAAGGTCAAACCAAGTCTCTAACCAAAGAGAAGCTTAATGGAAGCTGGGAAACAGATAATACTGTAATTGATCAAGTGCTACAGGACCTTTTCTACACAGCTAGTGTAGCGCACAGATTGAAAAGGATAATTTCTCTCTCCTTAAATTGTGTGTTTTGTGACATACTATATTGGATATGGTTATTTCCAGGAACAGTTTCCAAATCTCAGACAACGCAGAATCTAGTTTTTAAAGTGTTTTTGGGACCTATGCTGTAACCATCTCTCCATAAAAATTACTGGAGATAGGACAATAGATCCTGAATTTTTGGTGGCGATATTTGGTTTATGTTCTCTAGTCTGTAACTGCAAGCAAATGATTGATGATTCCACAGTTAGTTTGACAATATACATTTATTGCAGCCTCGCCACAGAAAACTAATGTTCCACCTATGGCAGTATTAACATCAATGATAGAATGTGAGCGCAAGAAATAAGATATGAAACTTCAAACAATGTCGGTCCAATAATCACTGTAGCACAATTAAACAGTGGCACTGAGTGCCAAGGAAGGCTGCTGGTAGCCGCTGGGCGACGTAACGTAGCGGTTCGGCTTGGTGCAGAGTCGTCTGATGCTGTAACAGATGGGTTGCCGTAGGCACCGGTGCGAATTGTCTCAAACGGAGCTGCATCTGCAACTGGCTGCTGGAGCCGCAGTCGCAGTTATGGGCGACCAAACAAAAGTCGACCTGAATGAGATTTTCACTCTGCAGCGGAGTGTGCGCTGATATGAAACTTCCTGGCAGATTAAAACTGTGTGCCCGACCGAGACTCGAACTCGGCACCTTTGCCTTTCGCGGGCAAGTGCTCTACCAACTGAGCTACCGAAGCACGACTCACGTCCGGTACTCACAGCTTTACTTCTGCCAGTATCCGCCTCCTACCTTCCAAACTTTACAGAAGCTCTTCTGCGAACCTTGCAGAACTAGCACTCCTGAAAGAAAGGATACTGCGGAGACATGGCTTAGCCACAGCCTGAGGGATGTTTCCAGAATGAGATTTTTACTCTGAAGCGGAGTGTGCGCTGATATAAAACTTCCTGGCAGATTAAAACTGTGTGCCCGACCGAGACTCGAACACGGCACCTTTGCCTTTCGCGGGCAAGTGCTCTACCAACTGAGCTACCGAAGCACGACTCACGGCCGGTACTCACAGCTTTACTTCTGCCAGTATCCGCCTCCTACCTTCCAAACTTTACAGAAGATCTTCTGCGAACCTTGCAGAACTAGCACTCCTGAAAGAAAGGATACTGCGGAGACATGGCTTAGCCACAGCCTGAGGGATGTTTCCAGAATGAGATTTTCACTCTGTAGCGGAGTGTGCGCTGATATGAAACTTCCTGGCAGATTAAAACTGTGTGCCCGACCGAGACTCGAACTCGGCACCTTTGCCTTTCGCGGGCAAGTGCTCTACCAACTGAGCTACCGAAGCACGACTCACGTCCGGTACTCACAGCTTTACTTCTGCCAGTATCCGCCTCCTACCTTCCAAACTTTACAGAAGCTCTTCTGCGAACCTTGCAGAACTAGCACTCCTGAAAGAAAGGATACTGCGGAGACATGGCTTAGCCACAGCCTGAGGGATGTTTCCAGAATGAGATTTTCACTCTGCAGCGGAGTGTGCGCTGATATGAAACTTCCTGGTAGATTAAAACTGTGTGCCCGACCGAGACTCGAACTCGGCACCTTTGCCTTTCGCGGGCAAGCGCTCTACCAACTGAGCTACCGAAGCACGACTCACGTCCGGTACTCACAGCTTTACTTCTGCCAGTATCCGCCTCCTACCTTCCAAACTTTACAGAAGCTCTTCTGCGAACCTTGCAGAACTAGCACTCCTGAAAGAAAGGATACTGCGGAGACATGGCTTAGCCACAGCCTGAGGGATGTTTCCAGAATGAGATTTTCACTCTGCAGTGGAGTGTGCGCTGATATGAAACTTCCTGGCAGATTAAAACTGTGTGCCCGACCGAGACTCGAACTCGGCACCTTTGCCTTTCGCGGGCAAGTGCTCTACCAACTGAGCTACCGAAGCACGACTCACGTCCGGTACTCACAGCTTTACTTCTGCCAGTATCCGCCTCCTACCTTCCAAACTTTACAGAAGCTCTTCTGCGAACCTTGCAGAACTAGCACTCCTGAAAGAAAGGATACTGCGGAGACATGGCTTAGCCACAGCCTGAGAGATGTTTCCAGAATGAGATTTTCACTCTGCAGCGGAGTGTGCGCTGATATGAAACTTCCTGGCAGATTAAAACTGTGTGCCCGACCGAGACTCGAACTCGGCACCTTTGCCTTTCGCGGGCAAGTGCTCTACCAACTGAGGTAGGAGGTGGATACTGGCGGATACTGGCAGAAGTAAAGCTGTGAGTACCGGACGTGAGTCGTGCTTCGGTAGCTCAGTTGGTAGAGCGCTTGCCCGCGAAAGGCAAAGGTGCCGAGTTCGAGTCTCGGTCGGGCACACAGTTTTAATCTACCAGGAAGTTTCATATCAGCGCACACTCCGCTGCAGAGTGAAAATCTCATTCTGGAAACATCCCTCAGGCTGTGGCTAAGCCATGTCTCCGCAGTATCCTTTCTTTCAGGAGTGCTAGTTCTGCAAGGTTCGCAGAAGAGCTTCTGTAAAGTTTGGAAGGTAGGAGGCGGATACTGGCAGAAGTAAAGCTGTGAGTACTGGCCGTGAGTCGTGCTTCGGTAGCTCAGTTGGTAGAGCACTTGCCCGCGAAATGCAAACGTGCCGAGATCGAGTCTCGGTCGGGCACACAGTTTTAATCTGCCAGGAAGTTTTATATCAGCGCACACTCCGCTGCAGAGTAAAAATCTCATTCTGGAAACATCCCTCAGGCTGTGGCTAAGCCATGTCTCCGCAGTATCCTTTCTTTCAGGAGTGCTAGTTCTGCAAGGTTCGCAGAAGAGCTTCTGTAAAGTTTGGAAGGTAGGAGGCGGATACTGGCAGAAGTAAAGCTGTGAGTACCGGACGTGAGTCGTGCTTCGGTAGCTCAGTTGGTCAGTCGCCTTTCGGCACGCTAGCGGCACGGACGTCTTGTTTACGTCCTCGCCGCGCAGCTCGCTCGCGGAGTTGTTTACGTGATTCTGCCGTCTTAGCGCGCTATATTTCATTCGACAGAGAATGGCTTATGCCCACCGAAAATCGACACTGAAATTTAGCTTTGCACCTGAATATGCCCGACCAAAAGCACTGGAAATCGAACAGTTTATCAGAGATGAAGTCAAGATTGACTGCAACGATCTTGTTGGCATCCACCTTTCTATAGTGAGCAGTGTGGTATACGTGAAATTGGTCAACGAAGACATATGTGAAAAAATTCTAGATGCAACTCGAAGTGGTCTTAAGTTCCGTCACTCTGATGGACACATCGGTGACGTAACTGTGGAACATGCGGGACTTGGACTGCGCACGATACGTGTTTTTGAACTCCCTTTCGAGGTGCCTTCAGAGGTAGTGGTATCTGCATTCCATCCATATGGAAAAGTGATTAGCCACACAGCTGAGAAGTGGGTTCAGTTCACTACATACCCGGTTCTCAATGGAGTACGGCAGATCCGCATAGAACTAACCAAACATGTGTTGTCCTACTTATATATTGGTGGCTGCCTTTCAATTATTATTTATGATGGACAGCCGAAGACATGCTCGGGATGTGGCAAAGAAGGACACCTCCGTTCCAGCTGTCTGCAGCGCAGAATCACACAGTTACCGCCTGGGGACCTGCCGGCCACGACCGCTCGGACGTCGCTACCGCTGACGTTTGTCGAAGCTCTCCATAGCGACCCCCGACCGCGAACACCACTGGCTCCTACTACTGGTACATCGTCGTCTCTGGTACTGCCTCAGGCTGTTGCGGACGGACCGACGCCCTTGCCTCCTCCTCCCGACGTGTGCAGTGGTGAGCAATCTCAAGGACAGGGAATGGCCCTTGACTCCATGATTGTGCCTACCGATGCTTTTGTGCCTGAACATCCGTATCCCCAGGCGTCTTCGGACACTGAAGATCACGTGCGCAAGCAACGGTCGCCGAAGAGACGTCGGAAACGGCGGATCGCCCCGTCTGACACCTGCAGGACGCAGTCTCAAGACGATGAAGATCAAAATTATCAAGTTGTTCCCCCGAAGGACGAATCTGTGGTGGAAGCACCAACTTGCACTCCGTCGGACGTACAACCATCCTTGCATGCACCAGGCGCTGTACCTATGGACGTTGAACAACAGCTGAGCCAGGACAACTCTTCCACCACCGACGTGACCCTGCCTTCGGACTCTGCTGGTACTCCACTGGACGCACACCATCCACGCACCCTTGCGTGGTCTGACGATGTAGCCGACGAAACACCAACTAGTGAGACAGCCGCGAATGCCGCTGCTCCAGCCCACGACTCCTAATCGACAGGGTTACAGGATGGGGATGTGCAGCCTACTGGGACAACATTCTTGTTCGCTGCTGCTCTTCGTGCCTCCATGAGCGTCCCTGTAGTCCCAATTCTACGACAAGCTTACAGGATTGGCTCCATCAATGTCAACACCATTGGCACCCCTGTCAAACTACAATTGCTCCGTGATATGTTGAGGGCGTCGGACCTAGATGTTGCCCTTTTGCAGGAAGTTCGCCTGGCGACGTTTCCTAATGTCTATGGCTATGTTTCCTACCTCACGCCGTGTGCCGACGGTGGCAGTGGGACAGCTATTCTTTTAAAGGAAGGCATTGATGTAGATGACGTGATTTACCTACCATCGGCTAGGGGTCTTGCTGTGACTTTCCACGGTGTTCGAGTCATCAATGTTTACGCTCCCTCGGGCACGGCCAAGCGACGGGAGCGGTCGCGATTCTATTCAGAACAGATCGCTCCTTTGTTTGTCGGACGCTACGACCATATTGTTCTTGGCGGCGACTTCAATTGTGTGTTATCCCAAAAGGACCAACATCCCCATTTCACCACATGCCAGGAACTCAAGCTGCTTGTGCATGAACTGAAACTCACCGATACTTGGGACCGCGTGCATGGCGATCGGCCTGGGTATACGTACGTCACCAGCCATTCAGCAAGTCGTCTTGACCGTGTCTACGTGTCCCCAGGACTCGTAACTGCCACGCTTGACGCTGAGTTATGGCCTACCGCCTTTTCCGACCATATCGCCTACATTTGCACTGTTTCGCTCCAGAGGCAGAAGGTGTGGCGCGGTCGAGGCCTGTGGAAGCTGAATGTGGCCCATCTAAAGGATCCGGAATGTAGGCAGGTCGTAGAGACGACGTGGAACAACTGTGTGAGACGCCTTCCAGCGTATCCTTCAACACTTCGTTGGTGGATCGACTGCGCCAAGCCTGCTTTACGTCGTTCTATGATGAATTACGGTCGCGATAAAATGTTATGGCACCGACATACCATGGAATACTATTTCACAATTCTCCGGGAACTCTCAAACCTTGCCCCCTCAGTTCAACGACAGGTTGAAATTCAACGTATTAAGGCGAAGATAATTTCTCTTATGCGTCACCGCCTTGAAGGCACAGTAGTACGCGCAAGATGTCACGAATGTGTACCAGGAGAGCTCCCGTCCATGCATCATGTTATCCGAGAGAAGCAGCGGTGTCGTAGAAAGTTGATCAACGCCGTCGACATGCCAGATGGTCGTCGATTGACGTCCCAGAATGACATCGTAAGAGCCTTTGTGGATCACTACAACGAGTTCTATGCAGCAGAGGACCGGAACGTGGCGGTAATGTCTGATGTCCTCCGTTCCTTGACAGATACCCTGGACGAGTCTGCTGCGGAGATTCTCACGGCGACAATTACGGCTGATGACGTCGCCGATGCTCTTCATAAGGGTGCGGCAAACAAAGCCCCAGGTCCAGATGGGTTCCCGCTGGAGTTTTACCACACATTTCATGACATCATGGGCTCACGCTGGACTGCGATGTATGAAGAACTGATGAACCCTGACTTTCCTCTCCCACCCGAATTCGTAGAAGGCTTGCTTATCCCGGTCCCCAAGCCATCGGGAGGTCGAGGAGTGGAACATTATCGGCCGCTGACCATGTTAAATTGTGACTTCAAGATTTTTACCCGGATTCTTGGCGCTCGCATTAGGCGCGTCGTCCCTCAAGTTATCTCTCTGGATCAAACGTGCTTTGGAGGTGATAGTAACATTCAGACGGCACTCAGCGATTACCGTGACGTTATAGCCCTGACCATGACCTGTCGCAGTCGTGGTGCCTTAGTGTCAGTGGACTTCGACCACGCCTTTGATAGAGTGAGTCATGACTTTCTCGAAAACGTACTTCGACGGATGGCCTTTCCCCACAGGTTTATACACCTCGTCTTGCGGCTTCTCCGAGGTGCCACGTCGCGGGTGCTGGTCAATGGCCGTGTGGCGGGCCCTATTAACGTCATGCGGTCGGTCCGTCAAGGATGTCCGCTGTCGATGCTGCTTTTCGCCATTGCCCTTGAGCCACTATTACACGGTTTGAGGAGCCGGTTGACAGGCATAACAATGAGGGGGACTTCTTTCATCTGCCGCGCCTATGCAGATGACTTGGTGTTCTTGGTTCTATCGGAGGATGAAGTGCGAGAGGCACTGGCGTGGATCAACCAGTACGGGGCTGCTGCGGGCAGCCGTGTGAACCTGACGAAATCTAATGCTATGTCCGTCGGTAGAGGCCTTCCAGCTGAGAGTGTGGCACCATTGCCATTAGTGGACAAGCTCAAATGTTTGGGGATCACCTTCACGCGTGATATACAGCGCACGATCTCATTTAACTACAAACGCCTGCTTCAAGCTATCCGCACGAACGTTCGTGGCAACCTCCTGAGAGCATTGGACATGTTACAAAGGGTGGATTTTGTTAACACTCATCTAGTCTCGCGACTACCCCATTTAGCACAGATTTTACCGATGCCAAAGGCAATGGCACACAGACTTCAGGCGGCGTTCGGCTACTTTGTTAGCGCGGGTCTTATCTTCAAAGTCCGCTACGACACGCTGACACTTCCTCCTCGAGATGGCGGCCTCGGCCTTGTCAACGTCCGAGCGAGAGCAGCTGCCCTTTATGTAAGTACGATGGTTAAATCGTGGATCCGCCGCCGAAACTGATTATCGGGAAGCCTGATTGATGAAGTGGCCCCTCCCTCTCGAGTGGCACCCGTTGCAGTAGCCCATATTTCTTCCCCTCTCTCACATATCCGGACCTTTTTCATCGAATACAGTTATGTCCATGCCGACTTGCCTAGTACCAGACCCCCTATGGCACGTGATGTTTACCGAATCATGATGAGAAATCACACTCGGAATGTTGTGGAAAGGCGATATCCTACGATCGCATGGCCCGTGGTATGGCGTTCTGTACACCATATATACCTAGACACGAGCGCACGTGCGACCTGGTATTTGGTCGTTAATGGAAAATACATGACACAACTTCGTCTACATGCCATAAAAATGACAGATTCGCCGCTGTGTCCTCGCTGTCAAACGCTTGATACGGACGAACATCGACTGATGTGTGGATCTTCTGCAGAGGTGTGGCAGCTGATTCAGAAGATGCTTGCCTTTCTTCTACGTACGGCTCCCCATGCCATTACACCGAAATCTCTTCTGTTCCCAGATGAGACATACTTCCCAAGTACGAAGACCAACGCTGTGATCTGGATAAAAGGTCTCTCGATCTCTTATTTGTTCCATGAAGGTGATAAGAGTGTTCTTGATTTTTGGACATTCCTGCAAGATCGCTTTACTTTTCTCATGCACCATCCGCGATACCGTCAGTACTATGCCAACTTTTTGGGTAGTGCCTTCTTCGATCCCCCCTGCAGCTGGGGTGTCCCAGGTATGAGAAGATGACTTCAATGAGAGTGTGTAATACCAGGACTCAGTCCCATGTACCGGAAAATGCAATATTCTTCGTGAAGACGTGCCTGGAACATGCCTGACTGCCTTGGGATTCGGTGTGCGTCTACCCACAAGTTGGCGGGACGCGGATGCTGCTTTGTCTGTTCTGCCAGGAGGGCGTTTTCTTTAATTCCTATAATTCCCTTTCTATTTTATATGTTACTGATGGTAATTCCACATAATTTTTTTTCGCATGGAGGGCGTCCTATGTGATATGAACAAATATATGTAAAAAGAAAAAAAAAAAAAGTTGGTAGAGCACTTGCCCGTGAAAGGCAAAGGTCCTGAGTTCGAGACTCGGTCCAGCATAAAAAAAAAGGTTGGTAGAGCACTTGCCCGCGAAAGGCAAAGGTGCCGAGTTCGAGTCTCGGTCGGGCACACAGTTTTAATCTGCCAGGAAGTTTCATATCAGCGCACACTCCGCTGCAGAGTGAAAATCTCATTCTGGAAACATCCCTCAGGCTGTATCCTTTCTTTCAGGAGTGCTAGTTCTGCAAGGTTCGCAGAAGAGCTTCTGTAAAGTTTGGAAGGTAGGAGGCGGATACTGGCAGAAGTAAAGCTGTGAGTACCGGACGTGAGTCGTGCTTCGGTAGCTCAGTTGGTTGGACACTTGCCCGCGAAAGGCAAAGGTGCCGAGTTCGAGTCTCGGTCGGGCACACAGTTTTAATCTGCCAGGAAGTTTCATAAAAGTCGACCTGTCACAGGGCAAGCGCCGAGGTGCTGCCTTTCCTGTCATGGTAGGGGATCGTGGCCTATAGTGTTGGATCGGTCGCAAGTTATTCGGGGAGGTTGGTCCTCATGTAGTTGCGGAGAGTATCACTCTAGCAACAGGTGCTGCCAATGTGTAGTCAGCCGGTGATGGTGTTGGTGCCATACGCTACTGAAGAGCCGGTTGCGGGAGAGGCCTGCCTTTTCATAAAATGTTTGGGCTGTTTGTCGGAACCTATCAATCAATAATGGGTGACCCACATCCTCATGGAGCTGGTGAGGTAGGATAGCGATGAGAGAGTCGGCAGTTTACCCCCGCACCACGGTCGCGTTCTGCAACACTATACGAAGCAGTGTCAGATAAAGCGTGAGGCCATGGAGAGGGGAAAGCGTTGACTCGGGGGCGAGTAGAAGGTAGAGCGCGAGTATACGCCTTGCAGTCTTGTCCCTGATGTCGCGTCTATGCGGAAGCCAAGTATGACGCTGATTGATTTTTAGTACGAGGTAGGCAGCCGTCTTGGTACACAGGATGGGGCCTCCCATAATGACTGGTGGTAGAGGCGGCGGCACCTTCCATCTGCTAAAGACGACCCCTTGAATCTTCCCAGCACTGATTTTGAGCCGCCATTTGGTGGCCCAAGCGTCCAAGCCAACACATCCAAGCTGGAGGCTGCGTGCCATAATGCGACCTTCATACTGTGGGTGAACAACGCCGTGTCGACAGCATAGAGTGCCAAATACACGTGTGCAACCGACGGCGCGTCGGCGGCGCACAGGGAGCATAGTAAGGGATCGAGTACCGACTCCTGTGACACCCCTACACATATGGTTTTCGCAGTCGACGTTGCTTGTTTCGCCCTGACATAAAAGGTCATGCCAGAGAGGTAGGACCACAGGAAGACTCCGTGTGACACCGAAGCCCCGCGCACAAAGAGTTCGTACACGAGACCGTCATGTCACACCAGGTCGAATACCCTAGACACATCCAGGAGTACTCAGGGGGTGCTCTCTCGTCTCCAGTGCTCCCATGGCCGGATCCACCAGGCGCAGCAGTTGGTGAGTGGTGACATTACACTCCAGAAACCAAACTGCTCGTCTGGATGTAAGCGTTCCTGGTTGACGTGTTCCAGTAGGTGTTTCATGCAAGGCCTCTTGATTACCTTCGAGAGGGACTGGAGCAAGCTAATAAACCAGTAGTTCGAGGGCAGCCAAGGGTTCTCGTTCGTCTTCGGGATAGCGACCACTTCTGCGTTTTTCCACACGGAAGGGTGGGTCCTCCAAAAGAAATCTTGGTTGAAGATGTCGGCCAGAAGCCGATGGACACCCTGAGGGAAATTCTCGAGAAGGATGTTTGTGACCCCATAGCTTCCTCCCGCCCTTCTGGTTTTGAGAGACTGGAGTCGCGCTGCAACTTCCTCGTCTATTATTAGCGCGATGGTGTTATTAGTGCCCCAGCCGCCAGGAAGGTAAGCAGCCATTCGGTGACGCGCGTAACGTGGTTGTCATCGACGACGTCAAGCACGGGGGATAGCTGCTGGAGGTGGCACCGCGGCCGCAGCCGAGAAATATCGTTGGGCTCTTGACGATGATGTTTGGTGCCGGCTGAAGTGGCCGTGCGGTTCTGGCGCTGCAGTCTGGACCCGCGAAACCGCTACGGTCGCAGGTTCGAATCCTGCCTCCGGCATGGATGTGTGTGATGTCTTTAGGTTAGTTAGGTTTAACTAGTTCTACGTTCTAGGGGACTAATGACCTCAGAAGTTGAGACCCATAGTGCTCAGAGCCATTTGAACCATTTGATGATGTTTGGTTTTGTTGGGCGCTCAACTACGCGGTCATAAGCGCCCATACGAATTCCCATCTTTTCACACAGTCTCGTTTCTTTACTCAGTCTAATTTAGCCACTGTCACGAATGATGATAATGATGATGAAATGATGAGCGCAACACAAACACCCAGTCCCCGGGCAGAGAAAATCACCAACCTGGCCTGGAATCGAACCTGGGACCCTGTGATCCAGAGCTACTGCAGTCAATTTCGAAACAAACGTTGGAAGAACTGCCAGTGAAATTTTGTACACAGTGATGAGACAGTTACAAGATGGATTCAATAACTTGGCCTTTTTGTTATTTTTGCAACTTTTAAATGCACATAATTTTGATCAGTATGTTACCCTGAACCTGCATTAAATCCGCTAAAAGACTGCTAAGGATCGGTTTCAGGATTTTCCTGTTTAATACCACAGCTACTGGTTGCATATATTTCCAGGGAAATGCATCATAGAGGTGTTGGTGACTTATAGAAGTTTATTGTCATTGACCCCAGATTGCATACTGTGAAACTGTAAAACTCTTTGAAGTTATTCTGATTATTTCTGCATCTAATGCCTGATTTGCGACAAGCTTTTCAGACATAAAAAAGAGAAGAATAAAGCTTTATGTATTTAATTTATACTCTCAAGAACAGCTCTGACATTAATTGAAAATGATCTCCTGTGGCAGTTGAAGTATCTTACGACACGATGACTGACGAATTCACCAATAACGTAATTTCATATTTGAAAATGACATATTCTATTGTAACTGCTTACCTCAACGAGAAGTTCAACACACACCACTGCGTTTTGCGTACAAGGCGCACTAAAACCACCTATGAATGCGGCTAGCAGGAGGAGATTTAAAACCGAGTCATTGTCTTTCTGTCGAGAGCTTCTTATAATGGAAAATGTAATAAACTGTAATATTAAATGGAATGTGCACTGGTATAGCAACATCGTGAGTGTCAGATCATCCTTCTTTCGTTAGTGGTTGTATTGCAACATATCAGTGCTGACGCTACATTTGAAGGGTCTCCTGCAGACAAAAGCACAGTGATCGTCCTGATACTGAAAGTTTTAATTGCTTTAGTTTCAACTATAGAATGGAAATAGTTAGCTGAATAGGTTTATCTACTCTCCTTACCTTCTCTCCATTCTCTCCTTTGAGACGGAAAATCAAGCTGGTACGGAGAAAAAAACAAACTGAATGGGTGGCGACTTGGTTTCGTCCAAAAATTTGCCTGAGATTTCCAAATTGAAATTTCAAATTTCCCTGAACTTGTTTTAGTTGTATGTGAGAGAAAGGTTTGAATTCCTGTTTTTATGGCTGCAAATAAAAATGTTTTGTCTTGCCATTTCACGTACTAGTCATTATTGAAATTTCAGGTATGATTTACTTACTTTATTATCAATATTTCTGTAAGTTATAAGCTCTTTGTGTCTATGGGAATTCCTTCGATATCGTCTATCACCACTCCGTGCCATACCGAGTAGTCACTGTGTTATAACCTCAAACATATGACAAATTCTGGCAGGAATTCGCTTCGAACTGTTGTCACTGGAACGTAATATTAACAGATTTCGATAATAGTAACGTATCACGTTCCAAACGAGATGCTCTATACTGTATGGCCAATGTTAACATGAATGAAAGTGTGATAAAGTTCTAAAGCAAACAATCTTTATTTCGAAATTTCGTAAAACGAAAAATCGGTTAATCCATAATTACATCGAGAAACCTACCGCTTAAACCGAATTTCAGATGCTTCGTACTAAAAACCGAAATTTGGTCTCCACATTACGAATTACACATCTTAATCTCCATCTAAACCGGGTAAGTATACACGAGGGGCGTTCAAAAAGTAATGCGACACACTTTTCTTTTTTTTTAAAGCGTATTGGCTTTGTTCGGGTTACCAGTACACCATATTATTTCTCACTCTTTTGGCGACGAAACGCTAGTTTTCAACATAACCTCCGTCAGTGTGATGGCCTTACGCCATCTTACTGGTAGAGCCTGTACGCCCGCACGGTACCACTCGACGTCAGAGTCAATGTCTTGTTGCATCAATAAGCTCTCCGTAAACTCAGTACTGCTTCCCGCAGAGTGCAAACATAATTGGGCCAAACAGATGGAAGTCAGAAGGTGCGAGATCCGGGATGTAGGGTGGATGAGGAAGAACGGTCCAATGAAATTTTTAGAGCTTCTCTCACGTACACAGTTTTGTGTGATGCTTTGTGTTGTCAGGACAAGGGGAAGTTCGTTTGCATTTTCGTGGCGACGAACGCGCTGAAGTAATTTCTTCAATTTCTTGAGGGTAGCATAATGCTCTTCATACACTACTAGCCATTAAAATTGCTACACCGAGAAGAAACGCAGATGATAAACGGGTATTCATTGGACGAATATATTACACTAGACCTGACATGTGATTACATTTTCACGCAATTTGGGTGCATAGATCATAAGAAATCAGTACCCAGAATAACCACCACTGGCCGTAATAACGGCCTTGATGCGCCTGGGCATTGAGTCAAACACCCCATACCATCACGCCGGGTGATACGCCAGTATGGCGATGAGGAATACACGCTTCCAATGTGCGTTCACCGCGATGTCGCCGACCACGCATGCGACAATCATGATGCTGCAAACAGCACCTGGATTCATCTGAAAAAATGACGTTTTGCCATTCGTGCACCCAGATTCGTTGTTGAGTACACCATCGAAGGCGCTCCTGTCTGTGATGCAGCGTTAAGGGTAACCACAGCCATTGTCTTCGAGCTGATAGTCCATGCTACTGGAAACTTCGTCGAACTGTTCGTGCAGATGGTTGTTGTCTTGCAAACATCCCCATGTGTTGACTCCGGGATCGAGACGTGGCTGCACGATCCGTTACAGCGATGAGGATAAGATGCCTGTCATCTCGACTGCTAGTCATACGAGGCCGTTCGGATCCAGCGCGGCGTTCCGTATTACCCTACTGAACCCACCGATTCTATATTCTGCTAACAGTCATTGGATCTCGAACAACGCGAGCAGCAATGTCGCAATACGATAAACCGCAATCGCGATAGGCTACAATCCGACCTTTATCAAAGTCGGAAATGTGATGGTACGAATTTCTCCTCCTTACACGAGGCACTGCAACAACGTTTCACCAGGCAACGCCGGTCAACTGCTGTTTGTGTATGAGAAATCGGTTGGAAACTCTCCTCATGTCAGCACGTTGTAGGTGTCGCCACCGGCGCCAACCTTGTGTGAATGCTCTGAAAAGCTAATCATTTGCATATCACAGCATCTTCTTCCTGTCGGTTAAATTTCGAGTCTGTAGCACGTCATCTTCGTCGTGTAGCAATTTTAATGGCCAGTAGTGTATTTGATTATTGCTCCATGAGGGACGACACCAAACAGAATAACTCCTCCAGAATCTCAGAATTCTTAGGAATAGATGTAAGGTGGCACCACTCCATGGACTGCCGTTTCGTTTCCGGTTCAAAGTGATGGACACATGTTTCATCCCCTGTCACGATCAGCCACGTAATGTGCAAGCAAATGTGCACAGATGGTCCTCCGTTGCTCTTCATGGTCTTTTGTCAGTCGCTGACGAACCCAGCGGGGACACACCTTTGAGTACCCCAGCTGGTGGACGAGTGTGTCAGCACTACCAACAGAGACCTCTAGTTGTGCAGCTAGGTGTTTAATGCAGTCCGTCGATCATCTCGAATGAAAATGTCCGTACGTTCCAACATTGCAGGAGGGTGCTGCCACCCGGGGCGTGGGAGATCGGACAGGTTTGCGCGACCTTGTTGCAATGAAGGCAGACACCTTGCTCAATGACTCGCCGTGCTTTTGTTTAATGCCAGGTCTCCGCAAACATTCTCCAAAAGTCTATGAATATGAGCGACGGTCTGGTTTTTCTCCAAAAGAAAATTAATGACAACTCTCTGCTCGGAACTCACCTCCGTTCAGACGCCATTTTGGAAGTTGCCTATCGGAACTTCATGAAACTATAGGGTCTGAAAGCGAGAACATTTCACGATATTCCAGAATAAATTCTGCATTTTCAACCGAAACTGGTCAAGAAAATCATGTGTTGTATTACATAATGAACGGCCCTTGTACATTTGTAGTGCCGTGCACTGCGGTAGTTCCTATTATGCATTTTACATATATTTTCTTATTAATGTATTGCACCGTAATTCCGCAACAACGGCTCGAGTGCCTGATTGCCGGTCACGTGTCACTACCGTAGCGTAAGATGCAATGGCGGTGAAAGAGAGGGATTGGTAAGAGGATTGCATATAATGTGCGACACTCAACAACGTCAACGGTGAATGTGTTTTCCGTCCTTTCGCTCCACCACTCTCAATATACCTTCGAAACACAAACGAGCTCTGGCTGTAAAACAAAATCAGAAAGTCATACATATCGTCGACAACGGTTCAAATGGCTATGAGCACTATGGAACTCAACATCTGAGGTCATCTGTCCCGTAGAACGTAAAACTACCTAAACCTAACTAACCTCAGAACATGACACACATCCATGCCCGAGGCTGGATTCGAACCTGCGACCTAGCGGTCGCACGGTTCCATACTGAAACTCCTAGAACCACTCGGCCACACCGGCTGGCGATGAAATTACTACAGACACCATAACTAACTGTTTAAAGAACAACAACTGATAACGTAGTTGATACTGAAGATTAAACTTATCATCCAACGTTTGAAAGTACTCATAATGCGGATACAATTTTGGATTCAGATGCTGGTCTTTTGCTGGCTTATACCCGGCTGGTGCCCTCTTGTGCCGTCAGTATGGAAGTATTGACGCAGGCAGACACCATCTTTGCTGCCGAAGAACTAGTCATCAGCTCTGACTATGATAAAGAAGAGAATGATAATGTTTTACTGCCATTTTGTGAGGAGGAACATGAATATATGACACCGGAAAGTCGCGCTTAAATGGCATCTGCAGCTGCTGTTCCCCAGAGATTTGTTGCCACTTATGATATTTTCATGGTATTTCTGATGTCTCCATGGTATTTCAGGCTGCTCCGGATTTGGTATCTTCAGAGAGTGCCATCGTATTACGACCAACAATCCAACAAACAATAATTAAAATTTCTTTTTCAAAATTAACTTATACAAGTAATATGTGTAATGGATAAGGATTGCCGGCCGCGGTAGTCTAGCGGTTCTAGGCACGCAGTCCGGAACCACGGGACTGCTATGGTCGCAGGTTCGAATCCTGCCTCGGGCATGGATGCGTGTGATGTCCTTAGGTTAGTTAGATTTAAGTAGTTCTAAGTTCTAGGGGACTGATGACCACAGATGGTAAGTCCCATAGTGCTCAGAACCATTTGAACCATTTTTTTTTTTTGGATAAGGATTGTTATTAATTAAAACATGCGTTCTGATTGTAACCTAGTGTGCTGAAGAACAGTACATTAAGCATTAAAGCGTCTCTTAAGATTATAGCTTGTTCTATTACATGATACACTAGTTCAATGAGTACAATATTGTTCCACAATATATATGTAGGCTTAACTGCAGTGTTTGAAAAAAAAATGATGGCAAGCATTTGACAATGTGTACATATTACTTTATCAGTTACACAAATGTTAGAAATACTTTTGTACATGTACAGTGTAGTTATTTCCATTTCTTTTTTAGAGGTTATGGAAACAGAACACCCTCTTTCGTTGGTACCCATAACAAGACTGAAAGTAAACTGAACAGTCGTAACGTTGTTAAACGGAATTGGGTACATTCTGGCCTCTTGAAATTAGGTTAAATGGGCATCTACAGTATTGTAAAAGGAGTATTCAACACTGATCTGTCGAACATTCGTGTTCAAATACCTGCCCGTATTAATATTTTTTTATTTAAAATACAAAATATCGCCTTTGGTTTTGAGCGAATGACGAATTTAAAGTTTAAAGATAAATTCTCTTAGGCTTGTTACACTCCGTCGCAGTCATGCAGTGAGAAATGTAGCTGGAGCCCGAGACCCCATGGACAATTGTGAAGTATGGCAGACGTGGTTGACGGCTCAATCAAGCAACGCACATTACAACAGTCCAATGCAACATCCCTTTCCTTATTTGACTGCGTAACCGATTGTTTCTGAAGTAGACTCTTTGGGTAGTTTGTAACAAAATAACTAAGAACTTTTCTTTTCATCGACAACAGTACTACGTCTCTAGACTTTCTCAGAATCCAGGTATCCTGATGTGAATTTCCCACTCACATGAAACAAATCCTGGGATGGTTCCTGTTAACCGTTTGAAATCCAGTGGTTTCTCCTGGAATCACCATTTTGTTAATTTTGTTTTGAACTATCAGTGCCAGAGAGAGAGAGAGAGTGAGGCGGCCCAATCGTCCTTTCTGTGCGGAAACACACACACACACACACACACACACACACACACACACACACACACACACACACACACACCACACACACACAAACACACCTGAACTCCTAAGGGAATCAGCGATAGCTACGAGTAATGGGCAGGGGCACTACGTTAGTACAGCGGAACCTCGGGTACAGAGCATAATTACTCGTAGTGCGAAGGACTTTTTTAAGTGAAACAATTTATCCCATACAAATTAATGTAAAATACGACAATGCGTTCCATGCAGAAAAGGTACTGAAAGTTTTATCTCATTCATGCCGTTTGTTCGAAGAAAATTACACATACAGTATTATCTACTTTATTATTCACGATACCACATAATTCTTTTTCACTAGAAAGCTATCTACAGTTTTTTGTTCTGCCGACACTTTAACACTTGCAGAAATGGCGACACAGTATTATCGTCAAATAATTTCTAGCGCGCATAGCCACTGCTTTAGTTGGATGATGACTTTCAAAGTACGATGCAACTGTTACCGCCTCCTCCTCTCCCTCTGAAGAAATCCTCTCCACAACTTCCTGCTATTAAACACACTGTACCTCCATAAGCTCTTCGGTTGTCATTTCTTGGCTGTGATATTCCACAAGCTCATCGATATCATTATTATCCACTTCTAGTCCCATGGTCTTGGCCAAAGATACAATCTCGTTAACTACAGGTGGTTTTGTAGGCCTGGAGAATGGGCCGGAGCGTTGTTCATAACAAGCAAGAAAGATGGGTTGGGTTGTTTGGGGGATGAGACCAGACAGCGAGCTCATCGGTCTCATCGGATTAGGGAAAGACGGTGAAGGAAGTCGGCCGTGCCCCGTGCCTTTTCAAAGAAACCATCCCGGTATTTTCCTGGAGCGACTTAGGGAAATCACGGAAAACCTAAATCAGGATGGCCAGACGCGGGATTGAACCGCCGTCCTTCCGAATGCGAGTCCAGTATGCTAGCCACTGCGCCACCTCGCTCGGTAACAAGTAAGACATGGAGTGGTAAATTTATCTCAAGCAAATGCCACAGAGTCACATTCGACAACGCACTCCGGCCAAAGCTTCTTCGAAACAGAAGTGAGAGTTCTCTTGGTAGCCCCTTTCCAAGCCTTTTTGATCATCTTGACGGAGGCAACGATGTTGAAGTATTTCCAAAACTCTCTGAGGTTAAGATTGGTAGCTTCAGTCAACTGAAAGCAGTGCTCGATGAGTGTTTTAGTGTAGAGCTTCTTTAAGTTAGAAATAATCTGCTGGTTCATAGGCTGGAGTAACGGAGTGGTGTTGCGAGGCAGAAATTGGATCTTGATGAATTGATACTCTTCAAGGAGATGGCGTTGTAGGCCTGGAGAGTGGGCAGGAGCGTTGTCCACAACAAGCAAGACATGCGGTGGCAGATTCATCTCAAGCAAATACTTTTTCACCGAAGGACCAAACAGTTCACTGATCCAATCACAAAAAAAATTCACCTGTCGCCCAAGCCTTGTTGAACTTACACATCACATTTAAAACATTCTTCTGGACTTTACACTTCTTGAAGGCTCGTGGAGCTTCCGAATGGTAAACAAGCAGTAGTTTAATTTTCAAACTGACGCTTTCATTGGCACAGAATAGAAGAGTGTGACGGGCTTTCATTGTCTCGTTACCGGGCAATGCATTCTCCGCCGCTGTTATAAATGTACGCTCTGGCGTGTTTTTCCAGGATAGACCCGCCTCTTGACAATTATAAACCTATTGCGGCAGATAACCTTCAGAATCTATGATCATCTTGAAGTGGCTGACGCAGTTCTTTGGTGCGTCTGAGTCAGAGTTGGCTGCTTTGCCATGCCTCACAACGCTGTGGATGCCGGATTTCGTCTTAAACCGGCCGGTGTGGCCGGCGGTTCTAGGCGCTTCAGTCTGGAACCGCGTGACCGCTACGGTCGTAGGTTCGAATCCTGCCTCGGGCATGTAGGTGTGTGATGTCCTTACGTTAGTTAGGTTTAAGTAGTTCTGAGTTCTAGGGGACTGATGTCCACATATGTTAAGTCCCATAGTGCTCAGAGCCATTTGAACCGTTGTCGACGATACGTATAATTTTCTGATATTGTTTTACAGCCAGAGCTCGTTTCTGTTTCGGCGGTACATTTTTTTCCCTTAAACGTCTCGAAACATCCACGGCTTCCCTTAAACACTTCTTCGACCGCTGATGATCCTGGGGTCTTCTTAACGAAGTCGGCGAAAATCATTCTCACCTTTTCACAAATGATGTTCTCGTTAGTACTGCCACCTTGCAATTGCTTTTCGCTTATCCATATAAGGAGCATCCACAAAAATACGAAACCGTTGTTTAGATACTCTTGTCACTCTCTTTGAAACATCTGTCTCCTTAATCTTGTCTTTGTACTTGAGGATAGTGCAATTAGTTGATGTAGACCGACAGTATGTGCGTGCTAAATCCACAACGGTCACACGACATTCACGGTTTTCGGTGATTCAACGTTTCATTCCCCCCTCCCATGAACCACGGACCTTGCCGTTGGTGGGGAGGCTTGCGTACCTCACCGATACAAATAGACGTACCGTAGGTGCAACCACAACGGAGGGGTATCTGTTGAGAGGCCAGACAAAGGTGTGGTTCCTGAAGAGGGGCAGCAGCCTTTTCAGTAGTTTTAGGTGCAACAGTCTAGATGATTGACTGACCTGGCCTTGTAACACTAACCAAAACGGCGTTGCTGTGCTGGTACTGCGAGCGGCTGAGAGCTACGGGAAACTACAGCCGTAATTTTTTCGTAGAGTATCCAGCTTAACTTGTAAGTAGGCTGTTTAGGTTTTTTTATTGGTAACGCCGCTTAGCGCTCGGTATGAAAAATCACTGGCTGTGCTGTGCGCAGTCTGTGTTTAGTTTGCATTGTTGTCTGCCATTGTAGTGTTGAGCAGCGGCAGCTGGATGCCAACAGCGCGTAGCGTTGCGCAGTTGGAGGTGAGCCACCAGCAGTGGTGGACGTAGGGAGAGAGATGGCGGAGTTTTGTAATTTGTTAGACTGGATGTCATGAACTACCATATATATATTATGACTAGTGAGATCTATTAAATAATTATTTTATGATCCACATTCTGCGAAAAAGGAGCTCTTGGAATGGAAAGAGCAATAAGAAGCGACTAATAACAGTAACTGTATATATAATTTTCTTTTCAAGTACTTGGTAATTTATTTCATTGAATAAGTAGTGGTGCACCATTTTAATTATATAGACATTAAGATGTGAATATACATTTCCCTTATCTGCATTGTTGTCTTTAGCATAATATTTTTTCTGCTTGAGCTTTGTCATGTTTAGGTGTAATTTATAGCATTTGCTGCTGCTGCTATGTACCAGGCATAGTGCTACTGAATGTCACTTTGTATTACTAGGTTAAGCCAATTTTATTACTGATTTATTTTTCTTGTTTGCTGCGCATTGCCTTATATTAGTTGTAATGTTGCTGCCTTTTTTTTTGCCAATTTCCATTTTTTTTATCATTGGTGTTTGTGTTAATTGTTTTGTGCTGCTGCATTGCCTCGTCCCTTAGTTTAGTATCTGAGCTCAGTAGATTTAAGTTAGCTTAAGAGGGGGTAGACTATATAAGAAACTACCTATGATGAATTGGAAGAAAAGCATTGAGAAGCTATAAGGAAATGGTTTTGCCAAAGAAGTAGTGTACAGTGGAGAAAAACTATTTTTGAAAGAGGATATGAGAAAAGTACAGAAAGCATGTATAGATAGGACTTTTTGGAAATAATGAAGAACGAATGGAGATCTCCAAGAAGTGAAGAAAGTTTTGTTTGCAAGATACTGCAGTAAAACAAACCCTGTCCTTTCCCTTTCTATTATTCCGCTATGTGTTTGTGTACTCTTGTATATTTGTGTTCTTCCTGTCTTTATGTGTTTAGCTAATAATATTTACATTGTAGAATTTTTCTGATGTTTAGACATTATTTATTCTCTTTTATTTTAATGCTAATGTGTGAAGTTGATGTTTCAAAAGTTATTCTGATCTTTTATGTATGTACTTATGTCATAATTTTTGCAACACCTATGAATTTGTTATTTCGATTCTTTTGTAAAGCCTGTACTACTGCAAATGTTCTCTGTATTGTTATGTTATTTAAAGATGTATTTTGTACCTTTGTTATTGTATTTTCATGTTATAAAATTGTAATTGACACCAGTTCATCAAATTAAGTAACTTGTAAGTTACATTCCACTGCACACGTTTCTGTTGGTCATAGTATATGGATAATATGTGAGAAGTAGGGACTGATAGTGTTTGCACGTGTGTTAATAATTCAGCAAGGGACTGGATAACAGCATTGCTGGTTCTAAGGACATTTCAAAAAAAAAATTTGTGAGTGCACAAGTGGTGGTTATGGACTTGTTATATTATCCGCAAGACTCTTCAATGGTGATTGTGCGCCTGGACAGTCAAACAGATGGCTGCTGGCCATCTCTACAAGGACTACAGTGGGTCTACACCTTTGATGACCCACCAATACCATTATTTCTAGAAGGACTGTAGTGGGTCTGCACCTCTGGTGGCCCACCGATAGTAATCTCTGCCAGGACTACAGTGGGTCTGCTTTTTGATGACCTACCTACCGATAGTCTTCAATGTTGACTGACTCTGCTGTGGCCCATTACCTGTCTGCATGTCAAGAGTCAGCACTGTCTGTCCGTTGGAAGGACAACACAATTTCTTCAAGACTGCTTAGAAATCCACTACTTCCAAGTGCAATTTCTTTTATTGCTCAGACTTTGAGAAAAACACTGGAATTTTACTGTGATGAACGATC